>NC_057794.1:527801201-527802081 GCF_018294505.1 Triticum aestivum
CCTGCTCTCTCCCCCTCTCTCCCGAAGCGCTGTCGTCGCCGCCGACGAGAACCACCACGGCCACCAGCCTCCCCTCGCCTCCCCGTCGTGCCCAGAAGCTCCGCCTCGTCGTCAGCTACCTCCTCGCCGAGCCACACAAGCCGGAGTGCCCCGTGGAGCCATCGCCGACGCCAAATTCGACTCCGGCCGCCGTGGACCCTCGCCGGTGATTCGGGAGCTACCGGGCATCCCCGACCCCGCTGTGCTGCTCTGCGTGATCGCGGTGAGCTCCGCCGCCGTTCCCCTCTCTTCTCCCTCTCGTTCCCGTGCCGCAGCGCCGCCCCCCCCCACCACGGCCGAAGCCCCTCGCCGCCGTCCATGTCGCCGTCGCCGTTTCGGGCTCCCTCCGCTCAAACCGAGCCCCCCTTCGCGCTCCTGGTGCCACGAGGGTGCCGCCGAGCCCCTCAGGTGGCCTCCCCGTGCCCCGCAGCCCGAACCCGCTCGCGCCCGAACTCCGGCCGCCGCCCCGAGCTTCGCTCCGGCGAGCTCCGGCCGTCCCCGCTCCTCCCACCTGTTCCATCAGATGCGCGAGAGCCCGGGCTACGCCCCGGTGCTCTCCGACGCCGTCCCCGTGGCCTGTGGCGCGGACTCCGCCGCGTCCAGAGGTCGCCGGTGACGAGCCTCCGTCGCCTGAGCCCTGCCAGGTGGGGCCGGCCCGTCAGGTGATTAGCTTAGTGCTAATCACCGTTGACTAACCCCCCCCCTGACGCTGACCAGTGGGCCCGACCCCCCCCCTAATTATCTAATTAAAATAAAATAACCCCTGTTAACCCCCTGTCACTGACGTGTGGGTCCCACACGTCAGGTTTGACCTGTACAGCCGCGTTGACCCGCTGACGTC
>NC_057794.1:527804195-527809392 GCF_018294505.1 Triticum aestivum
ATGTTTAGTAGGATGTCTCATTCTGAGCATTTTACTGCCGTTATGCTGCCGGAATTTCCCTAGGAGTTCGAGTAATACTAATTCCTTGTCCTACATTCTACAGTCGATAGTTGATGCTGATTCCGTCCTTGGTTCGTCTCTCAGGATGTCATCAGCTAAGCGAAGTTCCGTCGCTCGTAGCCAGAACCATGGAAATGATAGGGATGAGGATCCTCCCGACCAGCCTTCGTTGCCAGAGCTCATGTTAGAGATGGAGAGGAACAAGCGTGAGTCTAATCGTTTGTTGGCACGTATCGAGGAGAACACCGCACATCAGTTCAAAGGGTCAGTGACCATTCATGACTTTATCCGCTTGCACTCACCTACCTTTCATCATTCCATCGAGCCACTCGATGCAGATGACTGGCTCCGTAGCATCACCCATAAGCTGCGTTCCGCGAACGTAGCTGAAGATGGCAAGGTCACTTATGCCACATATCACCTAGAAGGTCCTGCTAGTCTTTGGTGGCAGAACTATGAGGCTATGCTTCCAGTTGGCCAGATTCCTACCTGGAAGGATTTCACTGAGGCTTTTCGCGAGCATCACATTCCCCAGGCCCTCATTGATCGCAAGAGAGAAGAGTTCTGTAGTTTCACCCAGAGTAAGATGGCTGTTGATGCTTATAGCAGAGAATTCGAGAACCTTGCCCGCTATGCCACAGAAGAAGTGTCCACGGACGCCAAGAAGCAAGCTAGGTTCCGGAAGGGTCTCAACCCCAAGTTGCGTCGTGATCTCCACCTGCATCATTGTGATACATTCCAAGCCCTTGTGAACAAGGCCATCAATGCAGAGACAGCTCAACTCACTTACGAGGAGTCTCGTAAGCACAACCGTGATTTGGGATCTTCCTCCGGTTCTAGTTCCCAGAAACGCCGGATTTGGGTTCCAAACTCCGCTATTCCTTCCGAATATGCACCGAGGCCAGCCTATGTGGTGCCTTCTCCAGCTCAGTCGTATGTTCCACCCGGGCCTACTGGTAGACCGTTTGTCAGTGCGGGTCCCCGTCCAACCTCAGGGACTTGCTTCACATGCGGGAAGCCAGGACACTATGCACGTGATTGCTCTCAGACTAGTTATGCTCCACCCCCGCCCGAGAAGACTGTTGGCTGTATTAAGCCATCACGCAAGATGATCAGTGTCAAGTCAGCCCCCACTGAATGTGGACGTGTGCATCACGTCTCAGCTAAAGACGCTCACAATGATCCAGATGTCGTTCTTGGAACACTCCTTGTCAATTGTCACCCAGCATCAGTTCTATTTGATACTGGAGCATCTCACTCCTTCATTTCTAAAGGTTATGCTCGTTTGCACGACATATCATTTTGTGATATGCCAACTCCGCTAGTCATCCAAACTCCTGGATCCAAATGGCAAACCTCTAGTGTAAGCCATGGTAACGAAATCCTTGTTGACAGACTTGTATTCCTTGCATCACTTGTAGCCCTCAAGTCCTCAGATATTAACATCATCTTGGGTATGGACTGGATGACAGCTCATCATGCCAAGATTGATTGCTACACAAGATCTGTTCAGCTTACACACCCATCTGGCAAGATAGTCACCGTCTCCACCAGAGTTGCAAAGCGTCAGCTCTATTCTCTTAATGCCAGCTCTCTTCCAGACCTTGAAGATATCCCGGTAGTCCGTGACTTTCCGGATGTCTTTCCAGAGGAACTGCCAGGTGTTCCACCTGACAGAGATGTAGAGTTCGTCATAGATCTTATTCCAGGAACAGCTCCAATCTCCCGGAGACCCTACAAGATGGCACCCTTAGAACTAGCCGAGCTTAAGAAACAACTCGATGAGTCCTTGCAAAAGGGTTTCATCTGTCCTAGTTCTTCTCCTTGGGCTTGCCCCGTCCTTTTCGTCAAGAAGAAGGATGGTACGGACCGGATGGTTGTGGATTATCGTCCCGTTAATTTGGTCACGATAAAGAACAAGTATCCGCTTCCCAGGATCAACGACCTGTATGATCAGCTCGCTGGATCCTCAGTATTTTCCAAGATGGATTTAAGGTTAGGCTACCATCAAATCAAGATCAGAAATGGGGACATTCCCAAGACAACTTTTGTCACCCGTTATGGTCAGTACGAGTAAACCGTCATGTCCTTTGGCCTAACCAACGCCCCAGCCACATTCTCCCGTTTGATGAACTCGATCTTCATGGAGTACTTAGATAAGTTCGTCGTGGTTTACCTCGATGATATTCTTATTTACTCGAAGAACGAGGAAGAGCATGCCGAACATCTTAGGCTTGTGTTAGAAAAACTCAGAGAGCACCGCCTTTATGCCAAGTTCTCCAAGTGTGAATTTTGGTTGCCAGAAGTGACCTACCTAGGCCACGTAATCTCTGGTAAGGGCATTGCTGTCAATCCCGAGAGAGTTCAAGCCGTTCTCGATTGGACTCCACCTGAAACAGTCAAACAAGTTAGGAGTTTCCTTGGTCTAGCCAGCTATTGTCGCCGCTTTGTTGAAAACTTCTCCAAAGTAGCCAAACCCCTCACGGAACTTCTCAAGAAAGATAAAAGGTTTGAGTGGTCCCCACAGTGTGAGTACAGTTTTCAGGAACTGAAAAGACGCTTGACTTCTGCTCCCATACTTGTGCCACCGGATTTCACTAAAGACTTTATTATCTACTGCGACGCCTCACGACAGGGACTAGGTTGCATTCTTATGCAGGATCGTCATGTGATTGCCTATGCATCTCGACAGTTGCATCCACATGAGGAGAATTATCCTACACATGATCTAGAGCTTGCAGCCGTAGTCTATGCACTCAAGACCTGGCGACATTACCTCCTTGGTAAACGTTGCGAGATCTACACCGATCACCAGAGTCTCAAGTATATCTTCACCCAACCGGATCTGAACCTTAGGCAAAGACGTTGGTTGGAGTTAATCACAGATTATGATCTAGGGATTACCTACACTCCAGGCAAAGCCAATGTCATGGCTGATGCTCTAAGCCGTAAATCCTATTGCAACAATCTCATGTTGCAGCAAGGCCAACCACTTCTCCATGAGGAATTCTGTAAGCTTAATCTTTACATAGCTCCTCGCGGATTTCTTTCTACCTTGGTGGCGAAACCTACCCTTGAGGATCAGATCATCGAAGCCCAGAAACATGATACGGGGATTACCAGGATCAAGAGGAACATTAAGAAGGGAGTTGGTGGATGTTTCTCTATGGATAATCGCGGTGTTGTTTTCTTTGAGAATCGCTTGGTGGTTCCCAAGAAGCAACATCTTCGGCAGTTGATTCTTAAGGAGGCGCATGAATCTCCTCTCACGATTCTTCCCGGTAGTACTAAGATGTATCAGGACCTACGCCAGAGGTTCTGGTGGACTAGGATGAAGAGAGAAATCGCTGAGTTCATTGCTAAATGTGACATTTGTCGTCGCGTTAAGGCAGAGCATCAAAGACCTGCTGGCGCCCTTCAGCCTTTAGCTATTCCTGAATGGAAATGGGATAAAGTTAGTATGGACTTCATCACCGGCTTTCCCAGGACCAAGAGAGGGAATAACGCTATCTTCGTAGTCATTGATCGTCTTTCCAAAGTGGCTCATTTTCTCCCTGTTCGAGAGAGTATCACTGCTAGTCAGCTTGCTGACTTATATATTTCTCGAATAGTGTCACTTCATGGTGTTCCACTAGAGATCAATTCAGACCGTGGCAGTCTTTTCACTTCTCATTTTTGGGAGAGCTTCCAAACTGCCATGGGAACCCATCTTTCCTTCAGTACCGCTTTCCACCCTCAGTCGAGTGGTCAGGTGGAACGGGTCAATCAAATTCTCGAAGACATGCTCAGAGCTTGCGTTATCTCATTCGGTATGGATTGGGAGAAATGTCTTCCTTTCGCCGAGTTTGCTTATAACAATAGCTACCAATCCAGCCTCAAGCAAGCTCCTTTTGAGGTTCTCTATGGACGAAGATGTCGAACACCTTTGAACTGGTCAGAAACCGGTGAAAGACAATTCTTTGGACCGGACATGATCCAGGAGGCAGAAGAGCAAGTTCGCATCATTCGTGAGAATTTGAAAACAGCCCAGTCTCGTCAGAAAAGTCAGTACGATCGTCATCATAAGGTTATGACTTATGAAATTGGCGACCAAGCTTACCTTCGGGTTACTCCCTTAAAGGGTACCCATCGTTTCGGTATCAAGGGCAAGTTGGCTCCTCGTTACATTGGTCCCTTTCGCATTCTCGCTAAACGAGGAGAGGTTGCCTACCAATTGGAACTACCCCCACATCTTTCTCGAGTTCATGATGTCTTCCACGTCTCTCAACTCAGGCGTTGCCTCTCGGATCCTATCCGCGGAGTGGACCACGAAACGCTTGATCTCCAAGATAACCTCACATACCGAGAGTACCCGGTTCGCATTCTTGATCAAGCAGAGCGTGTTACTCGATGTCAGAACATCAAGTTTCTCAAAATTCAGTGGTCTCATCATTCCGAGAGAGAAGCTACCTGGGAGCGAGAAGATCGTCTTCGACTGGAGTACCCCGCTTTCTTTCCGTCGACCCCTGAATCTCGGGACGAGATTCTTTCAAGTGGGGGCGAGTTGTCACATCCCTAGTCTGGTATGACCTAGGCTAGCTAGCTATGTGTGCATCATATTTAAATTTCATTTAAATTTGAAATGAGGATTGGTGGAACCCTCAGAATCATTTTTGAAAATGACCCAAATAAAAATTTCTCCAAAAAGGGTCCAAGAAAATGCTCATGTTGCCCTCTGAAAATATTGGACAGAGATAAAAATCAAAACAATATTTTTAGGAGCTCATCGACATTTATTTTGGCCATTTGGATTAATTCGATAAATATTTGCATTGGAAATATATTTCTATATATATGAAATATGGCCCAAAAATTATGCCACTTATAAAAGAGCTCTGGAATAATATATCCAGCTCCTGCAAAAATTGGCATAATAAAATTAAATGATTTAATATATTTATTAAATCAAACAAATGTCAGAAAAAAATAGAAAACAAAATAAAAGGAAGGAGGGACTTACCTGGGCCTCCCCTCCCCTGTGCATCTCCAGCTGGCGGCCCAGCCCACCCCGCTGCCTTCTGTCGTCTCCCTCCTCAGACAGAAGGACGAGGGCGCGTGCCCGACGCTCGCCGGCACGCGCGCGCGCCACCTCCCCCCC
>NC_057794.1:527811109-527811606 GCF_018294505.1 Triticum aestivum
CCCCCCCCTAATTATCTAATTAAAATAAAATAACCCCTGTTAACCCCCTGTCACTGACGTGTGGGTCCCACACGTCAGGTTTGACCTGTACAGCCGCGTTGACCCGCTGACGTCATGCTGACGTCATGCTGGCGCAGTATATAATTTCTGGATTTAATTAAATCAGGAAAATCCAGAAAATAATTTAAACTTCAAAAATTCATAAAAATTCAACCGTAGCTCAGATTTAAATAATTTATATATGAAAAATTATCAGAAAAATGCAATCTTTCCATCTGTACTAGTTTCATGCATGAAAAACCAACTCATACATGCTGAATATGGGAAAACACATTATGGCATATATAAGAGACCTAATTTAGAAATGCATTTGAACCTTTGGTTCAAATGGACTTCAAACCAATTGAACACTAGTTGCATTAGCTCAACAGCATCACATCTACATGCCATGTTCATGCATCATATTGCTGCATATGATTGTGTTTTGATTGCCGGCA
>NC_057794.1:527813049-527863344 GCF_018294505.1 Triticum aestivum
TGTTACCGCTGAGCCATGGTAGCTTGCTACTGCTCTGGAACACTTAGGCTGGCCGGCATGTGTCCTTCTTCGTTCCTGTGTCTGTCCCTTCGGGGAAATGTCACGCTTTGAGTACCGGAGTCCTGTTAGCCCGCTACAGCCCGGTTTACCGGAGTCCTGCTAGCCCAGTGCTACAGCCCGGACCCACTTGCTGATGACCGACACGTTCGAAGCTGGGTCATGGATGCCTGTCCCTGTAAGTCTGTGCCACTTTGGGTTTACGACTAGTCATGTCAGCCCGGGCTCCTTATCATATGGATGCTAGCGACACTATCATATACGTGAGCCAAAAGGCGCAAACGGTCCCGGGAAAAAGTAAGACGACACCCGTGGGGATACCGTGCGTGAGGCCGCAAAGTGATATGAGGTGTTACCGGCTAGATCGATGTGACATCGAGTCGGGGTCCTGACAGCCCCCCAAGCCCAATCCGAATTGGGAAGGGGGCCGCCCCCCCCCCCCTTTCCTTCCTCCCTCCTTCCCTCTCCTACTCCTAATAGGAAAAAGGGAAGTCCTACTCCCTGTGGGAGTTGGACTCCCCCTTAGGGCGCGCCACCCTCCTTGGCCGGCCCCCTCCTCCACTCCTTTATATACGGGGGCAGGGGGGCACCCCATAGACACAACAATTGATCATTGATCTCTTAGCCGTGTGCGGTGCCCCCCTCCACCATAATCATCGATAATATTGTAGCGATGCTTAGGCGAAGCCCTGCGACGGTAGAACATCAAGATCGTCACCACGCCGTCATGTTGACGGAACTCATCCCCGACACTTTGCTGGATCGGAGTCCGGGGATCGTCATCGAGCTGAACGTGTGCTAGAACTCGAAGGTGTCGTAGTTTTGGTGCTTGATCGTTCGGGCCGTGAAGACGTACGACTACATCAACCACGTTGTGCTAATGCTTCCACTTCCGGTCTACGAGGGTACGTAGACAACACTCTCCCCTCTCGTTGCTATGCATCACCATGATCTTGCGTGTGCATAGGAATTTTTTTGAAATTACTACGTTCCCCAACAGTGTCATCCGAGCCTAGGTTTTATGCATTGATGTTATATGCACGAGTAGAACACAAGTGAGTTGTGGGCGATACAAGTCATATTGCTTACCAGAATGTCGTACTTTGGTTCGGCGGTATTGTTGGATGAAGCGGCCCGGACCGACATTACGCATACGCTTACGCGAGACTGGTTCTACCGACGTGCTTTGCACACAGGTGGCTGGCGGGTGTCAGTGTCGCCAACTTTAGTTGAACCGAGTGTGGCTACGCCCGGTCCTTGTGAAGGTTAAAACATCACAAACTTGACAAACTATTGTTGTGGTTTTGATGCGTAGGTAAGAACAGTTCTTGCTAAAGCCCGTAGCAGCTACGTAAAACTTGCAACAACAAAGTAGAGGACGTCTAACTTGTTTTTGCAGGGCATGTTGTGATGTGATATGGTCAAGACATGATGCTAAATTTTATTGTATGAGTTGGTCATGTTTTGTAACTGAGTTATCGGCAACTGGCAGGAGCCATATGCTTGTCGCTTTATTGTATGCAATGCAATCGCGCTGTAATGCTTTACTTTATCACTAAGCAGTAGTGATAGTCATGGAAGCATAAGATTGGCAAGACGACAATGATGCTACGATGGAGATCAAGGTGTCGCGCCGGTGACGATGGTGATCATGACGATGCTTCGAAGATGGAGATCACAAGCACAAGATGATGATGGGCACATCATATCACTTATATTGATTGCATGTGATGTTTATCTTTTATGCATCTTATCTTGCTTTGATTAACAGTAGCATTATAAGATGATCTCTCACTAAATTTCAAGATAAAAGTGTTCTCCCTGAGTATGCACCGTTGCCAAAGTTCGTCGTGCCCAGATACCACGTGATGATCGGGTGTGCTAAGCTCTACCTCCATCTACAACGGGTGCAAGCCAGTTTTGCACACACAGAATACTCAGGTTAACCTTGACGAGCCTAGCATATGCAGATATGGCCTTGGATCACTAAGACTGAATGGTCGAGCATGAATCATATAGTAGATATGATCAACATAGTGATGTTCACAATTGAAAACTACTCCATTTCACGCGATGATCGGTTATGGTTTAGTTGATTTGGATCACGTGTTCACTTAGAAGATTAGAGGGATGTCTTTCTAAGTGGGAGTTCTTAAGTAATATGATTAATTGAACATAAATTTATCATGAACTTAGTACCTGATAGTATCTTGCTTGTTTATGTTTGATTGTAGATAGATGGCCCGTGCTATTGTTCCGTTGAATTTTAATGCGTTCCTTGAGAAAGCAAAGTTGAAAGATGATGGTAGCAATTATACAGACTGGGTCTGTAACTTGAGGATTATCCTCATTGCTGCACAGAAGAATTACGTCCCGGAAGCACCGCTGGGTGCCCGGCCTACTGCTGGAGCAACACCAGATGTTATGAACGTCTGGCAGAGCAAAGCTGATGACTACTCGATAGTTCAGTGTGCCATGCTTTACGGCTTAGAATCGGGACTTCAACGACGTTTTGAACGTCATGGAGCATATGAGATGTTCCAGGAGTTGAAGTTAATATTTCAAGCAAATGCCCGGATTGAGAGATATCAAGTCTCCAATAATTTCTATAGCTGCAAGATGGAGGATAACAGTTCTGTCAGTGAGCATATACTCAAAATGTCTGGGTATAATAATCACTTAATTCAACTGGGAGTTAATCTTCCGGATGATTGCGTCATTGACAGAATTCTCCAATCACTTCCACCTAGCTACAAGAGCTTCGTGATGAACTATAATATCCAAGGGATGGATAAGACAATTCTCGAGCTCTTCGCAATGCTAAAAGCTGCGGAGGTAGAAATCAAGAAGGAGCATCAAGTGTTGATGGTCAACAAGACCACTAGTTTCAAGAAAAAGGGCAAGGGGAAGAAGCAGGGGAACTTCAAGAAGAGCAGCAAGCAAGTTGCTTCTCAAGATAAGAAACCCAAGTCTGGACCTAAGCCGGAAACTGAGTGCTTCTACTGCAAGCAGACTGGTCACTGGAAGCGGAATTGCCCCAAGTATTTGGCGAATAAGAAGGATGGCAAGGTGAACAAAGGTATATTTGATATACATGTTATTGATGTGTACCTTACTAGAGCTCGCAGTAGCACCTGGGTATTTGATACTGGTTCTGTTGCTAATATTTGCAACTCGAAACAGGGACTACGGATTAAGCAAACACCGGCGAAGGACGAGGTGATGATGCGCGTTGGAAATGGTTCCAAAGTAGATACGATCGCGGTCGACACGCTACCTCTACATCTACCATCGGGATTAGTATTATACCTAAATAATTGTTATTTGGTGCCAACATTGAGCATGAACATTATATCTGGATCTTGTTTGATGCGAGACGGTTATTCATTTAAATCAGAGAATAATGGTTGTTCTATTTATATGAGTAATATCTTTTATGGTCATGCACCCTTGAAGAGTGGTGTATTTTTGATGAATCTCGATAGTAGTGATACACATATTCATAATGTTGAAGCCAAAAGATGCAGAGTTGATAATGATAGTGCAACTTATTTTTGGCACTGCCGTTTAGGTCATATCGGTGTAAAGCGCATGAAGAAACTCCATACTGATGGACTTTTGGAACCACTTGATTATGAATCACTTGGTACTTGTGAACCGTGCGTCATGGGCAAGATGACTAAAACGCCGTTCTCCGGTACTATGGAGAGAGCAACAGATTTGTTGGAAATCATACATACAGATGTATGTGGTCCAATGAATGTTGAAGCTCGTGGCGGTTATCGTTATTTTCTCACCTTCATAGATGATTTAACAGATATGGGTATATCTACTTAATGAAACATAAGTCTGAAACATTTGAAAAGTTCAAAGAATTTCAGAGTGAAGTTGAAAATCATCGTAACAAGAAAATAAAGTTTCTACGATCTGATCGTGGAGGAGAATATTTGAGTTACGAGTTTGGTTTACATTTGAAACAATGCGGAATAGTTTCGCAACTCACGCCACCCGGAACACCACAGCATAATGGTGTGTCCGAACGTCGTAATCGTACTTTACTTGATATGGTGCGATCTATGATGTCTCTTACAGATTTACCGCTATTGTTTTTGGGTTATGCTTTAGAGACGGTCGCATTCACATTAAATAGGGCACCATCAAAATCCGTTGAGACGACGCCTTATGAACTATGGTTTGGCAAGAAACCAAAGTTGTCGTTTTTGAAAGTTTGGGGCTGCAATGCTTATGTGAAAAAGCTTCAACCTGATAAGCTCGAACCCAAATCGGAGAAATGTGTCTTCATAGGATACCCGAAGGAGCCTATTGGGTACACCTTCTATCAAAGATCTGAAGGCAAGACATTTGTTGCTAAGAATGGATCCTTTCTAGAGAAGGAGTTTCTCTCGAAAGAAGTGAGTGGGAGGAAAGTAGAACTTGATGAGGTAACTGTACCTGCTCCCTTATTGGAAAGTAGTACATCATAGAAACCAGTTTCTGTGACACCTACACCAATTAGTGAGGAAGCTAATGATGATGATCATGCAACTTCAGAACAAGTTACTACTGAACCTCATAGATCAACCAGAGTAAGATCCGCACCAGAGTGGTACAGTAATCCTGTTCTGTAAGTCATGCTACTAGATCATAATGAACCTACGAACTATGAAGAATCGATGGTGAGCCCAGATTCCGCAAAATGGCTTGAAGCGATGAAATCTGAGATGGGATCCATGTATGAGAACAAAGTGTGGACTTTGGTTGACTTGCCCAATGATCGGCAAGCAATTGAGAATAAATGGATCTTCAAGAAGAAGACTGACGCTGACGGTAATGTTACTGTCTACAAAGCTCGACTTGTCGCAAAAGGTTTTCGACAAGTTCAAGGGATTGACTACGATGAGATCTTCTCACCCATAGCGATGCTTAAGTCTGTCCGAATCATGTTAGCAATTGCCGCATTTTATGATTGTGAAATTTGGCAGATGGATGTCAAAACTGGATTCCTGAATGGATTTCTGGAAGAAGAGTTGTATATGATGCAGCCGGAAGGTTTTGTCGATCCAAAGGGAGCTAACAAAGTGTGCAAGCTCCAGCGATCCATTTATGGACTGGTGCAAGCATCTCGGGTTGGAATAAATGCTTTGATAGTGTGATCAAAGCATTTGGTTTTATACAGACTTTTGGAGAAGCCTGTATTTACAATAAAGTGAGTGGGAGCTCTGTAGCATTTCTGATATTATGTGTGGATGACATATTACTAATCGGAAATGATATAGAATTTCTGGATAGCATAAAGGGATACTTGAATAAGAGTTTTTCAATGAAAGACCTCGGTGAAGCTGATTACATATTGGGCATTGAGATCTATAGAGATAGATCAAGACGCTTAATTGGACTTTCACAAAGCACATTCCTTGACAAGGTTTTGAAGAAGTTCAAAATGGATCAAGCAAAGAAAGGATTCTTGCCTGTGTTACAAGGTGTGAAGTTGAGTAAGACTCAATGCCCGACCACTGCAGAAGATAGAGAGAAAATGAAAGATGTTCCCTATGCTTCAGCCATAGGTTCTATCATGTATGCAATGCTGTGTACCAGACCTGATGTGTGCCTTGCTATAAGTCTAGCAGGGAGGTACCAAAGTAATCCAGGAGTGGATCACTGGACAGCGGTCAGGAACATCCTGAAATACCTGAAAAGGACTAAGGATATGTTTCTCGTATATGGAGGTGACAAAGAGCTCATCGTAAATGGTTACGTTAATGCAAGCTTTGACACTGATCCGGACGATTCTAAATCGCAAACCGGATACATATTTACATCAAACGGTGGAGCTGTCAGTTGGTGCAGTTCTAAACAAAGCGTCGTGCCAGGATCTACATGTGCGGAGTACATAGCTGCTTCGGAAGCAGCAAACGAAGGAGTCTGGATGAAGGAGTTCATATCCGATCTAGGTGTCATACCTAGTGCATCGGGTCCAATGAAAATCTTTTGTGACAATACTGGTGCAATTGCCTTGGCAATGGAATCCAGATTTCACAAGAGAACCAAGCACATCAAGAGACGCTTAAATTCCATCCGATCTAGTCCAGGTGGGAGACATAGAGATTTGCCAGATACATACGAATCTGAATGTAGCAGACCCATTGACTAAGCTTCTTCGACGAGCAAAACATGATCAGCACCAAGGCTCCATGGGTGTTAGAATCTTTACTATGTAATCTAGATTATTGACTCTAGTGCAAGTGGGAGACTGAAGGAAATATGCCCTAGAGTCAATAATAAAGTTACTATTTATTTCCTTATATCATGATAAATGTTTATTATTCATGCTAGAATTGTATTAACCGGAAACATAATACTTGTGTGAATACATAGACAAACAAAGTGTCACTAGTATGCCTCTACTTGACTAGCTCGTTATTCAAAGATGGTTATGTTTCCTAACCATAGACATGAGTTGTCATTTGATTAACGGGATCACATCATTAGGAGAATGATGTCATTGACATGACCCATTCCATTAGCTTAGCACCCACTCGTTTAGTATGTTGCCATTGCTTTCTTCATGACTTATACATGTTCCTATGACTATGAGATTATGCAACTCCCGTTTACCGGAGGAACACTTTGTGTGCTACCAAACGTCACAACGTAACTGGGTGATTATAAAGGTGCTCTACAGGTGTCTCCAAAGGTACATGTTGGGTTGGCGTATTTTGAGATTAGGATTTGTCACTCTGATTGTCGGAGAGGTATCTCTGGGCCCTCTCGGTAATGCACATCACTTAAGCCTTTTAAGCAATGCAACTAATAAGTTAGTTGCAAGATGATGTATTACAGAACGAGTAAAGAGACTTGCCAGTAACGAGATTGAACTAGGTATTGAGATACCGACGATCGAATCTCGGGCAAGTAACATATCGATGACAAATGGAACAAACGTATGTTGTTATGCGGTCAGACCGATAAAGATCTTTGTAGAATATGTAGGAGCCAATATGAGCATCCAGGTTCTGCTATTGGTTATTGACCGGAGACATGTCTCGGTCTTGTCTACATTATTCTCAAACCCGTAGGGTCCACACGCTTAACGTTATGATGACAATTTCATTATGAGATTATATATTTTGATGTATGAAAGATTGTTCGGAGTCCCGGATGTGATCACAGACTTGACGATGAGTCTTGAAATGGTCGAGACATAAAGATCGATATATTGGATGACTATATTTGGACACCGAAAAGGTTCTGGGTGGGATTGGGACAATACCGGAACACCGGGAGGTTATCGGAACCCCCCGGGAGGTATAAGGGCCTTATTGGGCCTTAGTGGAAAGGAGGGGAAAGGAGCAAGGGAGGGGGCGCCCCCCAAGCCCAATCCGAATTGGGAAGGGGGACGCCCCCCCTTTCCTTCCTCCCTCCTTCCTCTTCCTTCCCTCTCCTAATCCTAATAGGAAAAAGGGGAGTCCTACTCCCTATGGGAGTTGGACTCCCCCTTAGGGCGTGCCACCCTCCTTGGCCGGCCCCCTCCTCCACTCCTTTATATACGGGGGCAGGGGGCACCCCATAGACACAACAATTGATCATTGATCTCTTAGCCGTGTGCGGTGCCCCCCTCCACCATAATCCTCGATAATATTGTAGCGGTGCTTAGGCACTACAAGAAATATGTCAACTTGTGACCCTCATTATTGGCCGCTGAAAGGTCATAGTTTTTCATTTGTGACCTTTTTGTGACCAAAAACAGAAGGTCAAAAGCTGGCGGTCATAAACTGAAATTAGCGACCTTTAACAGAAGGTCGTTGAACCCATGACCTTTTGTTTTGGTCACTAGCTGTCTGCCCAGGCCACGTCGGATCCGACGGGGCAATCTGACATGGCAAAATTGCGACCAATTGAGAAGGTCATTGGTAAGATTCAGCCCGGTCCAATTCGACGCTTTACATGGGCCGAGCCCAACAATTCAGCCCATTTAGTACATTTATTTCTGTTGTTTTTTGTCAGCTACATGGGCCCAGCCCAGCTGGTCAGCCCATCAATTTTTATGCACGTTTGGCCTTTCAAGAATATAGGTCAATTTTGTGCAGCCCATTTCTGGTTTACATTCAGCTTTTTTATACATTCAAATAATAATTCAATCCTGGAGTTGGTCCAATACTCTTTTCAGCCCATTCACATATTCGTACAAATGATCCTCCTTTTCGACAAATTTTGCAAATAATTTCATATTTCAGCACTAAATATGTTTACATCATAGGCCATAAAGCCGTACAAAATAGTATCACTTGTTCCTATACAAAACTATCAAATGATACGTACAACAAAACAGAATACAGACAAATTAGTTCAACAAAAATAACTTTTCTTCCTCTTCCATCTTCCAGAACACAAAACACCTGTGAAAATAAAGATGCCACAACAAAAATGGAAGGATCAGCCATTAGAAGCATATTGAGTACAAGGGAAACACGCACTGCAAAAATTTTGATAGCACGAATATTTTTTATATTACCATAACAAACAGAAATGTAATCTGATTGCGTAAGACATATGTCATTATCAACAAGACAAAACAAAATTTATAGTGCTAGCTCGGGAATAAGATAAAGCAAAATTTATAAATCTATAGCATCACACACGAGGTCTAAATTTATACTATGTTCCTTTAGAAGCAAGAGTTGGTTCATGTCTAGCTTTTATTCCAGATAACTAGTACATTTTCACACAAAAAATAGGAGCGACGTATGTTTTAATGATCAACTCTGGTGTTTGTAGTATATATTCACAACATGTAAGAATACTTTGATTAACAGACTAACCAACCATCAACTAACACTTCACAGTACCAAAAAAATGGGGTGGCGCTCACCACTTCAGATGTGCAGCAGCCATGAGGGCTTCTTCCTGTTCCACCTACAGCAGCGACAGCTTCTACAAATCTGAGACACAAAACAAACGCAGGCAGAAGGAATCAGAGGGAGGGGAGATGAAGAACATGGCATGCATTTATATGATGGCAGTACATATGAAACAAACAACAATCCATACTTGCATCATCATGTGTATTACAAAATCACGGTCGCCTCTACACACAGCAATCCATACTAGAGTAGAGAGCCAAACATAATAATTCTACCAGGAGACAATGTAAACACAGAGTCACACCATTGATCGATTAAGCCTTACAACATGTTTGGTGGCTCAGTGGGTAGATGTATGCATGCACAAAAAGGGGGACATTTTTTCAATCAAACTGAAGAAAAACACACATCATTTAGTAACCAGTACAAATCCCGGTAGCTGTAGGTGCATGCATTGTGTAACAATGATTAATCAATAGCATTTCAGAGTTGTGCAGTTACTAGTGTGTCGTCCTCTATTTACCACCCCACACATCGGCATGAGAAAATTGCTAAAAACCACTGATCGTGTGCTAATCTACTTGGAAGATATGGCAGATGATGGTAGGCAGTAGATATGAAACAAACAGGACTCCACACATGCATGTGCTATTATAATGTACAGAACAAAATCAGTCACCTCTACGACAGTAGTAGATACACAACCATTATTTAGTCATTACAATTACAAGAAGCTCTTGACTCAAGGCTCCATACTTAAGAGTGCTAACACTAGATGTCCAAAGCAAGAAAGTTTCAGCTAGGTTTTGACTTTTTCACTTTTTACACTACAACCGTCAGGGTAAGAAAGTTCAAAACTTCAGATTTGTGGTACTCAAACTCATGCAATTAGCAACAAACTGACAGGTTCGGCGAGATTCAAACAATTCAAGCAGGGTTATCAGCAAGAAACTGACAGACAGGTTCAAAACCATGACTGAACACCCACATGCTTCAAGCCAGAGTAGTTGTAGACGAGCTCCGAGTGCAGGTTCCTCGCGGTCAGCGACTCCCTCGACTTGAAGAGCAGCGCCTTGTGCGCCGCCTTGACTTGAAGTTCAGCAACAGGCTGTACGTATAGTATGAGCAACATAGGACAGTAAAAATAGTGAGCAAAAGCCAAATGAATTGATTTATCTCTAACTAGTTGGTAACTAAGCATGGCACAAGAGATACATGTCATAATGCCTATATAAGATGCAAAAAATATATGCGCATCTCATATCAGACTAAGAGCCAACGCTGCATAATAGTTCTGAACTTCTGCCAAAATTGAACACAACATGTACCAAGGAAAATCAACACTTGTACATTCATATCACAGTAACAGCCAACACTGCATAACAGTTCTGAACTTCTGCCAGAACTGAACACAACATATACCAAGGAAAATCAACACTTCTAAATTAATATCACACTAACATCCAGCCAACACCGCATAACAATTCTAAACTTCTGTCAAACTGAACAAAACATACACTGAAGGAAACAATCGGCAAACAAGATGAAAAGTGTAACAACCTGAGGTTCTGTCAATAGGATTTCCTCCGATGCAAGTGCTCACTCCTCTTCCATGCTCAACCCATAGTCGATGATCATAACCTGCACACGCAATTCACTCAGAGTTACAACTTTGCAAATGGAGAATGGCACAATACTTACAACCCATCAACATCTTAATCAAGAAACAAGTTAAACAGCCTGGGCATAAAACACATGTTAGTCATTTAAACATGTTCCTTTAAAAGAAGCATTCGAAAACAGAAACATCTCAAACTGAAAATTATAATCAGAATTCATATTGTTGCCCTAAACAAACTAAAAGAGAATCAGTTTCAGTAAATAAGCAAGGAAGCAAGGATACTTTCTCAATTGATCTTTTAGAAGTATTTTTACATGGATCAGGCATGGAACGAATTGTACACACATAGTAATTATGAGCTTTACTTTGTAGATAACTAGATATTGGATTGGAGTTGTCCTTATCTCCAAAATAAATATTGACAGCCCATTCAGCTTGCTAAGATCGCTAGAATGTATGGTAGTAGTTAGTGGATGGAAGACCTTCCTATAGTGAGTTGGTTCCCCTCCTTTTATCTGATGTAACTTTGATCATCAATACTAAATAAACAGGGGTTCCAAATTAAAAAAAATACCAGGGTACTCATGTTAGTTGTTTTAGTAATTTAGAAACCATGGTGCGAGCCCATATACAAATTCTAGTACTCGAGGCAAGAACGTGCCCAAACCATCCTAATCAGTCACGGAAATCATTAGTGTATTACTATACTACAGTATTACTACTTAGCAGCGATCACGAGAACGGAGCCGGATTGAATGAATCAATTGCTCCGTGTAATATAGGCAGGCAGAGAGTAGCAGGGAATGGTTCCTGGGGAGACATACCTCGGGGCTGTTAGAGACAGCGGCGACGGCGGTGAGGAACCCAGTCCCGGCCCCGGTGGAGGGTCGATCCAGAGCACATTGAGCCTGTAGAGCACCACGGAGAGTATCCCGGCAAAGTAGGCCCAGGACGCCACCCACTGGTAGGCCAGCCGGAACACGACCGAGTCCTCCCCAACGAGGCCTCCCGCCCCACCAGCGTCCCCCTCGCCCTTGCCGTCCGAGCCCTACGCGTCAGCAAGGCCAACCCTCGCGCGGGCCGGGGCAGGGGAGAGGACGCGAGGGCGCAGAGAGGAGGGCGCCGCCGGGGACGGGAGGCTGAGGAGGGGTAGTCTGGGCGAGCGGGGCCGGCGAGGTGTGAGGGCCAGCATCGTCGATTTGGATCGGGGAGAACGAGGTGGCGGTGCATGTTCTCGGTAAGGAAGGGGGTCGAGGAAGGAGAGTGTTCCGCGTGCTGCGGGAAGGGAAGGGGAGGGGCGAGAGTAGGAGGGCGTGGGGGAGGCCATGGATGGCGGCAAGCTCCGCTGGAGGGAGCTGGCGGCGGGGATCTGTAAGGGGGGAGGCAAGCTCTCTCTTGATCTGGAAGGGTTCGGTGGGATCGATGGATGGATTGGGAAAAAAGGAGGCGGGGGGTGGATGCAAAATGACTACGAGAACAGAGCTAGGGTTGGTGTGGAAGGGTTGATGACTGCCGTTGGATCCTCGAGCATCCGACGGTGTATAATCCATGATCCGCATGCTATGCCCATGGACCAATCAGAATGCAGCAAACAATTCGAAGACTTTATGACCATCTAAATTGGTCGAAATCAAAGATAAGTTTTTCAGAAAAAACACTTTTCACTTTTCAGTGCTTAAAATGAGTTTTTTTTGTAAAAGACCTACCAAATATATGTTCAAATGATATCATACTTTTCACAAGTTTACATCTTAGATTAGCAAACAATGTTGCCTAGGAAAATTTTCATTTTCTTTGCACGAAAAAATCATTTTCCATTTTTCGAGTGCCCCAAATGAGGTTTTTTTGTGAAGAACCTACCAAATAATTGTTGCAAAATTGGACCGAATCATTTTTCTAAAATACTAGGCCATATTTAATTCACAATTGACCAAATGGTTGGGTGTAAAAAGATTTGATCCACCGGTGGTGAAAAAGACAAATTTCCGTCGATTCAGCAGGAAGCGGGTCAAATTTGAACTGTAGCTGCATCATAGTTTGCTCTTTATTTTTTCCAAAAATCATTTCTAGGTACATAGCTATCTATTTAATTAGAGAAACATCAAAAGGTTTCCAAGATTCAACAACTAGCTAAGAACGGCCAATCCCGCCGTTTTGACCGCATTTTGAAACGGGCATAAAAAATTCAAAAAAAATCAAAAAATTGGAAAACCTTCACATTTGTGTCATCATATGTGACCAAGTTTAAAAGAAAAAATAATAAACTTGTAATAAGCCAATTATTTTAAAAAAGTGTTCTCAGAAATGAGCTATCATGCGTTAAGATTCATGGCTTTCAAGCCAAATGATCAATCTTATGGCAACATTCATGGCATAGTTTGTTCAAATGATCTGATATTGTGCACAAGGGTGCATCTTGGAATTCCAAACAATGTTGCCTAAGGGATTTTTCATTGTCTTTGCACGGAAAATTCATTTTCCATTTTTCGAGTGCCCAAAATGAGGTTTTTTTGTGAAGGACCTACCATATATTTGTTGCAAAATTGTACCAAATCAATTTTCTAAAATACTAGGACATATTCGATGCACAATTGACCAGATTGTTGGGTGTAAAAAGTTTTGATCCACCTCTTGGGAAAAAGATAAATTCCCACCGATTCAGCAGGAAGCGGGTCAAATTTGAACTGTAGCTACCTCGTAGTTTGCTCTTTATTTTTTTCAAAAATCATTTCTAGGTGCATAAGTATCTATTTACTCAAAGAAACACCAAAAAAACTTCCAAGATTCAACCACTAGCTAGGAACGGTTATTCCCGCCATTTTGACCGCATTTTAAAACGGGCATAAAAAATTAAAAAAATTAAAAAATTGGGAAACCTTCACATTGTGTCATTATATGTGGCCAAGTTCCCAGGAAAAATAATAAACTTGTAATACGACAATTATTTTAAAAAAAGTGTTCTCAGAAACGAGCTATCACGTATGGAGATCAATGTCTTTCAAGCCAAATGATCAATCTCATGGCCACATTCATGGCATAGTTTGTTCAAATGATCTCATATTGTGCACAAGGGTGCATATTTAAATGGCAAACAATGTTGCCTAAGGGAGTTTTCATTTTTTGGACGAATGAAAGTGCAACTATCCCTAGGTGGTTTTGGTAATTCATAACAACATATAGCTCATTGAGCTAATGCTATTCCAAGATGATTATTTTAGGAAAGCTCAGTGATTAGCATGGCATGGATGGTGAAAGTAGAACCCTCAAAATGCTAAGGATAAAAGATTGGCTCAAGCTCAAAAGCTCAAGACTCTTCATTTTATATTTTAGTGATCCAAGATCACATTGAGTCTTTAGGAAAAGCCAATACTATCAAGGAGGGATGAGGTGTTGCTTAATGAGCCTCTTGCTTCATGTGCTTAGTGATATGCTCCAAAACCCTCAACTACTTTCCCATATCCACAAATGACCTAAACTCTAAGCCAAACTCGGTCTTACCGATTCTATCTATCCGGCGCCACCGAGTTTCACTTGTCATAAGCCACTGCCAAACCCTAGCAATTCGGTCCTACCGATAGGGATCTCGGTCTCACCGAGATGGGGTTGCAAACTCTTTGTTTCCCTTTTGTAACTTTTTGGTCTCACCGAAAGAGCAAATTGGTCCCACCGAGTTCACCTGACCAACTCTCTGGTTAGCTTATTACCAAACTCGGTCTCACCGAGTTTGTGTAATCAGTCTCGCCAAGATTACGTTATGCCCAAACCCTAACCGAATCGGTCCTACCGAGTTGCATGTCAGTCCCACCGAAAATCTCTAACGGTCACTAGGTTTACATTTTCGGTCTGACCGAGTTTATTGATTCGGTCCCACCGAGATTGGTAGATTGTGTGTAACGGTTGGATTTTGTGTGGAGGCTATATATACCCCTCCAGCTCCTCTTCATTCATTGGAGAGAGCCATCAGAACACACACACCATTCCAACTCATATGTTCTGAGAGAGAACCACCTACTCATGTGTTGAGACCAAGATATTCCATTCCTACCATATGAATCTTGATCTCTAGCCTTCCCCAAGTTGCTTTCCACTCAAACCTTCTTTCCACCAGATCTAAATCCTATGAGAGAGAGTTGAGTGTTGGGGAGACTATCACTTGAAGCACAAGAGCAAGGAGTTCATCATCAACACACCATTTGTTACTTCTTGGAGAGTGGTGTCTCCTAGATTGGCTAGGTGTCACTTGGGAGCCTCCGACAAGATTGTGGAGTTGAACCAAGGAGTTTGTAAGGGCAAGGAGATCGCCTACTTCATGAAGATCTACCGCTAGTGAGGCAATTCCTTCGTGGGCGATGGCCATGGTGGGATAGACAAGGTTGCTACTTCGTGGACCCTTCGTGGGTGGAGCCCTCCATGGACTCGCGCAACCGTTACCCTTCGTGGGTTGAAGTCTCCATCAACGTGGGTGTAGGATAGCACCACCTATCCGAACCACGGGAAAAACATCCGTGTCTGCAATTGCGTTTGAATCCTCCAAACCCTTCCCTTTACATTCTTGCACGTTGCATGCTTTACTTTCCGCTGCCAATATACTCTTTGCATGCTTGCTTGAATTATGTGATGATTGCTTGACTTGTGCTAAGATAGCTAAAATCTGCCAAGAACTAAAATTGGAAAAAGGTTAAGTTTTTATTTGGTCAAGTAGTCTAATCACCCCCCCCCTCTAGACATACTTTCGATCCTACAAGTGGTATCAGAGCTTTGGTCTCCATTTGCCTTGATCTCCATAGCTTTTGGTGGTCATAGCCTTGGTTTCACAACCTAGGAGAGTATGGCGTCTAGCGAGGGAAATTATCACCGTAGAGGTCCTTACTTTGATGGCACTAATTTTGCTAGTTGGGAGCATAAAATGAAAATGCATATTCTTGGACATAACCCCGCCGTATGGGCTATTGTTTGTGTTGGTTTGCAAGGTGACTTCTTTGATGGGAGAGAACCAAACCGTGAAGCTACCGCGGATGAGTTGAAGATGTTGCAATACAATGCTCAAGCTTGTGATATTCTCTTCAACGGATTATGCCCCGAAGAATTCAACAAAATCAGCCGTCTTGTGAATGCAAAGGAAATTTGGGACACTTTGATTGACATGCACGAAGGTACCGACTCCGTCAAGGAATCCAAGTTGGATGTGCTCCAAAGTCAACTTGACAAGTTCAAAATGAAGGATGGTGAAGGTGTCGTTGAAATGTACTCTAGGCTTGCTGTCATCACAAATGAGATTGCTGGCTTAGGAAGTGAAGAGATGACCAATAGATTCATCATCAAGAAGATCCTAAGAGCCTCAGATGGAAAATATGATACCGTGTGCACGTTGATCTAAATGATGCCCAATTACAAAGATCTCGAGCCAACGGAAGTGATTGGAAGAATTGTTGCTCATGAGATGTCACTTAAGGATAAAAAGGAACTTCACAACAAATCAAGTGGTGCCTACAAAGCCTCATGTGAAGCCCCTACATCATCAAGTGAGAAACAAAACTTCAATGAAGAATTGAGCTTAATGGTGAAGAATTTCAACAAGTTCTACAAGAGTAGAAGCAAAGATAGAAGTTTCAAGTCAAGGTCCTACAATGACAAAATATCTCCTAGTCGAGAGCGAAACTGCTACAATTGTGGAAGACCCAGACACTATTCCAATGAGTGTAAGGCTCCCTACAAGAGAAGAGAAGATTCTCCAAAAAGAAGAAGCAAAGATTCACCACCAAGAGAGAGAAGGAGTAGAGATGATTTTTATGAACAAAGATACTCACGGAGAAGCAAGGATTCGGAAAGGAAGGAAAAATCATCAAGGAGCTACACAAAACGAAGACATCAAGATCATGTTGGTGAATGGGTATCCGGCTCCGACTCCGACAGCCACTCCGAGAGAAGTTATCACTCCGACTCCGAAGATACTCAAGATGAAGGTGTTGCCGGTCTAGCACTTGTGTCATCCAACTCCTACGACATATTTGATTCACCAAATGAAGGAATTGGAAGATGGTTCATGGCCAAAGGTCCTAAGGTAATACACCCTGAGTATGTTGATTTTAATAGTGATGAAGATGACTTGTTAGGTGATGATGATTTGCTTGTTGACAACTCTAGTGATGAATACTATGATGAAACGTCAATTAATCATGCTAATCAAGATAAAACGAATGACAATGATAAGGAGAAGATTGAGGCTCTAACTAAAGAACTAAACACTCTTAAGTTAGCTCATGAAACTATCTTCGAAGATCATCGAGAACTTTTAAGAGCTCATGAGAAGTTACGCTTTGAAAACGTCAATCTTGAGCAAGAGCATGAGTTTCTAAAAGCAATCAATGATGATCTCCGCAAGAAAAGTTCTTCTTACATTGCCAAGCGTTTACTCTTATCCACTTACATGCCTCAAGTCAAGTCTAGTAACAAGAACAAGAAAGATTCTTCCTCTAGTTGTAACAATGATCATGCTAAATCCAATATTGTTGCTTCTAGTAGTTCTTTTGATTCCACTAATGATTCTCTTAGCCAAGTTACACTTGAGCAAGAAAATAACTTATTGAAGGGAATTATAGAGAAAGGAGTGTAAAAAAGCCTTGTCGGGAGTAAACAATTCGAGGAAATTGTGCGCAAGCAAGAAATGCACCGGAAGAATCAAGGTGTTGGTTTTGAACGAAAGTTCAATGCCAATGGAGTTGAGTGGGAAGAAGATCAATACCCCAAGACAAAGTCTGTTCCTCAACAAGATAAGTATGATACTTCTTTCAAGGGGACACAAGCTCAAGATGATCTTCCACCACAAGACTACAAGCAAAAAGGCAAGGACAAGCTTCAAGAGGAAATTGATGCATTTGAAGAAGCTCCTAAGACCTTAGTCAAGTGGATTCCCAAGACTACTTCAAGTTCCACTTCGTCAAGTATGACCACAACTCCAAGGATTCCCATCAAGATGGTGTGGATCCAAAAGAAGAAGAACTAGAGAGTTCTTGAGGGTGACTCCGCCAACATACTTCACTCTTATCATTTTGGCAAGAACAAGTGCAATCAACTTCCACATCTTGCACTAGTTCAAAGGAGTCACAAACCCTCTTGCTGGTAAGACAAGGGACAAGGTAACCTAAAAGTTTTCATGGACATCATCTTGTGTGTGCATCACTCTATGTCTACGGATATCCTTGTTTGTTCCTTGTGGGACTAACCCATGTAGGTATTGAAAGTGCAATTCACTCAAATGGATAGCTCCAAGTGATCTACATCAACATTGAGCATCCACATCTTCAACATCTACATGAAGTCATCATCGACAAAACCCAAGGTTAGTTCATCCCTCTTAGGGGGGATATCACATCTAGGGGGAGCTTTACTCTAAGACTTGAGCTAGAGCAACTCTAAAGATGTGAACACAACAATGCTTTATGTAAAAGTGGTAACCCCACTTGAGCTTAAACGATGAGTATGACCTATGATCAAGTGTTCTCACTTGACTCCTAAGTCAATATACTCATATATAGATGACCTAGTCATCGCAAATTGCTTGATAGATGCTAGAATTGGTTGTGCATGCTTTGTCACATATTTCATTTGCCATCTTATTTTGTGAGCATGTTGGTTGCATATTTTACTCATTCGAGGACATCCACTTGTTGTTTTGATTGTTTGGTCTTATTTCTTTTTGCCAAGTGGATGGACAAGAATGCCTAAGAACCCCCTCTAGCTATCTATGCTTTTCTCGTCTCAAACTCTATTCATGCTACATCACAAAATTTGATCAAGTCAGATTCGAACCACTCTATGTGAGGAGCACTCGGAGTCCCCGATTCGTCATAGACTTAAACTTCCAAAACCTCTTTGTGATTCTCGGTCTGACCGATTCCTTACTTTCGGTCCTACCAAGATCACCAAGTTGATCTAGGTTTTCGATCTCGGTGCAACTGATTTGAACCATTCGGTCACACCGAGTTGCAATAACTGTATACAGTTTTGCATCTCGGTGCCACCGAGTTGTTCCACTCGGTCACACCGACAGGGTCGGGCTATATATAGTCACGGGCAAAATTTGGAAATTTCTCCGAACCCCTTCGCCCGCACGATAGCCTGCTCTACCAACTTGGTCTCCGGATCGTCTCCTCGCCGCCAGCCACCTCCTGTCGCTGGTCTCCGTCACCGTCAATGGGAATTCTACCCCGCCGTTGCCGCCATAGCGAGTCTCCGCCGAACTAGGGTATGGACTCGATCTTTGTGCTATTCTCCAATCCGATTCCTAGCACATTGTGATCATCATGATTCTTGCCACGTTTGATAAACTCCTATCCAGTCAATGAACTCGTAGATTAGGTTTAATTCGAAAATTTTAGGGTTAGGTTTCCGCCGAAACCATCTCGGACCCACCGAGTTGAAAAACTCGGTCCCACCGATTTGGCTTATGCCATTGCACAAGTGAGACTCGGTCTGACCGAGAATTACTTATCGGTGTGACAGATTTTGGAACCCTGTGAAACCCTAGCAGTCTCGGTGCCACCGAACTGTGACTCGGTCTGACCGAGTTCACTAGTTTAGGTGCCAAAACTGCTTCGGTATCACTGAGTTTAGAAATCGGTAGATCCGAGATGCTTTCAGTGGAAAACTAAAACTAAGTTTTTGGATTATTCTTTTGCAAAAATCTCTACATTTTGTGATGCTCATCCACTCTATCTCATCTATAATCTATTCACAGGGTCAGCAGTCAGAGTTTGCATCATGTCAGGCCAGAGTGACAGCCAGAACTTGTCAGAGCAGCAAGTGCAGTTGAGTGAGGGCACTAGCCCCTCAAGTTCCTCAGATGATGGCAGCAGGAGCACCCCCAACAATTTGCCTAAAGCTGCCACACATCAGAGAAAGAAGAGAACCTCAGACTCAGAAGATGAGGATTATGTGGCAGAGGAGGAAGCCACCTCCAAGAGAGTTGAGCCAGCACAGGGTACAAAGCCAGGGTTGAAGTTCAAAAGGCCAGCAGGCAGGCAGCCCATGTCTAAGGCAAGAGCTTCCACTGAGAAGCCCACTCCCATTGAGCCAGTTGCTGCTAAGGGCAAAAAGAGGAAAGAAAGGGTGAAGAAAACTGTAGCCAGAGTGCTTGGCAAGGCCTCCATCATGGAAGATGAGGAAGAAGAAGAGGTAGCTGCACCAGCACCAAAAGCACCCAAGCTGATGGGTGATGCCATACGGTCAGGGGGAGCTGCTTCCAAGGCCAAGCCTGCTCCAAATCCCAAGCCAAAGAGGAATACAAGAAGCATCCCAGCTGCTGAGAAGAACAAGGCCCCAGTGCCTGAAGCTGCAGAAGAAGAGGAAGAGAATGTCCTTAGGAAGCTCAAGCCCAAGATCCCAGACCACAACGATGCTCATCCTGTGGCTGAGGATATGATACTCAGGAGAGATTCAGGGCTCCGGAAGTGGAGAGAAGCAGACCCGTATGCTTCAAGGAGAAGGACTGCAGTGGACTACAGGTTTCACACCAAGGAGCAGCAAGACTTCTATGAGACAGTGCTGTTAGACAAGAAGCCCATTGTCTGTGACATGAGATGGGTCGATTGGCAGTATATCAAGGACAACGAAGAATACTACCCTGGAGTGCAGGACAGCTTTAAGGCGTGTGGAGTAGAGGACTTTGTTGGGCAGAAGCTCACAAAGTGGAACGAGGAACTCATCATGCAGTTCTACTCCATAGCCCATTTCTATCTAGATGGCAGGATTGTATGGATGTCAGAGGGTACGAGGTACCAGTCCATAGTTGCTGAATGGGCTCAGCTAATTCATGCCCCAGAGGAGCAAGAGATGACTTAGACATTTATGCCAAGAAGAAGATGGACCACAACGCAATGTCCAACATGTACAAGGAGATTCCGAATGAAGCACTTGACATGTTCAAGTTTGGCTCAGTGCATTATCTTCTATCAGGACTGCCCACTATCAACTGGATACTAAGGCATACCTTATTGCCCAAATCTGGAGATCACAAGATGATCAGAGGCCACGCGGTCAACTTGCTTCATACCTTTGACGTGCCTCAGAAATTCAAGGTGATGAGCCTAATGGTAGAGACCACTAAGAGGACAGCAGCAGACCAGAAGAGGAGCTGTGGATATGCCCCATAGATTCAGGAGCTCATCAACTCCAAGATGGGCACGGGCATATACCTCTTGGACAAGGAACACCTGCCTATCCGTCCGGACTTTGAAGATAACCAAGTGGTCATGACTGAGAATGAGCCATCATCTGCCCAAGCACAAGCCAAGAAGGAGAAAGCGAGGAAGGAGAAAGCTGCCAAGATGCCTACTCAAGAGGAGGCATCTAAATACTTCCTGAAAACCAAACAAGAGCAGCTTGGTTACCTGATTGCATCCACCCTGCGGATTGAGCAAGGACTAGCCACCCTGACTCAGAATCAGGAAAGCTTAGAGAGGACAATGGAACAAAAGTTCTATGACTTGGATGTCAAGGTGACAGAGATACAGACTGCCGTGGAGCAGCTCCAGGATGATATGCAGGAGAGGAGAGGCAAGACTACAACTGATGCCTTTGCCAGAGTGCCCCGAGCTCCGAGGTCGTCTGCAGTGCCATTTCCTGACACAAGGGCAACCGCCTCAGCTCCAGCCGAAGAATCAGCTCCAACTCCAGCATCTACTTCAGCTCCAGCGTCTACTTCAGCCTCGACTCCGACCACGTCTACCGAAGGCTTCGTCCTTGGAGTGCTCCGGACTCCACCACCACCTGAAGATCAAGCCTGAGTGTCGACTTAGCACTATGCATTTTCTAGGAACTTTTTGGTAACTTGTTGCCAAAGGGGGAGAAAATGTATAGATCATAGGCTTCAAGAGAGAGTGTTGCTTTTATTCTCTCTTGTTTTATTTGGTGGTTTCTCAAACTTTGTTTGCTTTTGTGTGAGATACAATGCCCTTATCTGTGTGAGACATCGATGATCATGTGTTTCATCATAAGCTACACTTAATGTTTGCTTGATGCTATTATTATTCTATCTATCTTATGTGATCACTCACTATTCTTGGTGATGAGTGCATGTATTTCAATCTTATCATTTTTGAGCGCTCCACCAAGATGTATGTGACATGTAAGAGTAACCCACGACTCTAACTCCTTGTGCATTTGCAGTCCAAAGCAAATTTTAAATATGCACAAATTTAGGGGGAGCTCTTACTTGTCACATACTTCTCAAAGCGACGATATATTTCATGCTTATTATCATTTGTCGAAGCTTTGATCTATATGTTGTCATCAATTACCAAAAAGGGGGAGATTGAAAGTGCAACTATCCCTAGGTGGTTTTGGTAATTCATAACAACATATAGCTCATTGAGCTAATGCTATTCCAAGATGATTATTTCAGGAAAGCTCAATGATTGGCATGGCATGGATGTGAAAGTGGAACCCTCAAAATGCTAAGGATAAAAGATTGGCTCAAGCTCAACAGCTCAAGACTCTTCATTTTATATTTTAGTGATCCAAGATCACATTGAGTCTTTAGGAAAAGCCAATACTATCAAGGAGGGATGAGGTGTTGCTTAATGAGCCTCTTGCTTCATGTGCTTAGTGATATGCTCCAAAACCCTCAACTACTTTCCCATATCCACAAATGACCTAAACTCTAAGCCAAACTCGGTCTTACCGATTCTATCTATCCGGCACCACCGAGTTTCAATTATCATAAGCCACTGCCAAACCCTAGCAATTCGGTCCTACCGATAGGGATCTCGGTCTCACCGAGATGGGGTTGCAAACTCTCTGTTTCCCTTTTGTAACTTTTCGGTCTCACCGAAAGAGCAAATTGGTCCCACCGAGTTCACCTGACCAACTCTCTGGTTAGCTTATTATCAAACTCGGTCTCACCGAGTTTGTGTAATCGGTCTCACCAAGATTACGTTATGCCCAAACCCTAACCGAATCGGTCCTACCGAGTTGCATGTTAGTCCCACCAAAAATCTCTAACGGTCACTAGGTTTACCTTTTCGGTCTGACCAAGTTTATTGATTCGGTCCCACTGAGATTGGTAGATTGTGTGTAATGGTTGGATTTTGTGTGGAGGCTATATATACCCCTCCACCTCCTCTTCATTCATTGGAGAGAGCCATCAGAACTCACACACCATTCCAACTCATATGTTCTGAGAGAGAACCACCTACTCATGTGTTGAGACCAAGATATTCCATTCCTAGCATATGAATCTTGATCTCTAGCCCTCCCCAAGTTGCTTTCCACTCAAACCTTCTTTCCACCAGATCCAAATCCTATGAGAGAGAGTTGAGTGTTGGGGAGACTATCACTTGAAGCACAAGAGCAAGGAGTTCATCATCAACACACCATCTGTTACTTCCTGGAGAGTGGTGTCTCCTAGATTGCCTAGGTGTCACTTGGGAGCCTCCGACAAGATTGTGGAGTTGAACCAAGGAGTTTGTAAGGGCAAGGAGATCGCATACTTCGTGAAGATCTACTGCTAGTGAGGCAAGTCCTTCGTGGGCGATGGCCATGGTGGGATAGACAAGGTTGCTACTTCGTGGACCCTTCGTGGGTGGACCCCTCCGTGGACTCGCGCAACCGTTACCCTTCATGGATTGAAGTCTCCATCAACGTGGATGTAGGATAGCACCACCTATCCGAACCACGGGAAAAACATCCGTGTCTCCAATTGCGTTTGAATCCTCCAAACCCTTCCCTTTACATTCTTGCCAGTTGCATGCTTTACTTTCCGCTGCCAATATACTCTTTGCATGCTTGCTTGAATTATGTGATGATTGCTTGACTTGTCCTAAGATAGCTAAAATCTGCCAAGAACTAAAATTGGGAAAAGGTTAAGTTTTTATTTGGTCAAGTAGTCTAATCACCCCCCTCTAGACATACTTTCGATCCTACAACGAAAAAACCATTTTCCATTTTTCGAGTGCCCAAAAGGAGGTTTTTTTGTGAAGGACCTCCCAAATAATTGTTGCAAAATTGGACCAAATGAATTTTCTAAAATACTAGGACATATTTAATGCACAATTGACCAAATGGTTGGGTGTAAAAAGTTTTGATCCACCTCTCGTGAAAAAGACAATTTTTTGCCGATTTAGTTGGAAGCAGGTCAAATTTGAACTGCAGCTGCCTCATAGTTTGCTATTTATTTTTTCCAAAAATCATTTCTAGGTACATAAGTATCTATTTAATCATAGAAACACAAAAAAATTCCAAGATTCAACCACTAGCTAGGAACGGTCATTCCTGCCGTTTTCACCGCATTTTGAAACGGGCATAAAAAATTAAAAAAATTAAAAAATTGGGAAACCTTCGCATTGTGTCATTATATGTGGCCAAGTTCCCAGCAAAAATAACAAACTTGTAATACGACAATTATTTTAAAAAAGTGTTCTCAGAAATGAGCTATCATCTCTGAAGATTCATGGCTTTCAAGCCAAATGATCAATCTTATGGCCACATTCATGGCATAGTTTGTTCAAATGACCTCATATTGTGCACAAGGGTGCATGTTGGAATGGCAAACAATGTTGCCTAAGGGAGTTTTCATTTTCTTTGGACGAAAAATCAATTTTCCATTTTTCGAGTGCCCAAAATGAGTTTTTTTGTGAAGGACCTACCATATATTTGTTGCAAAATTAGACCAAATCAATTTTATAAAATACTTGGCCATGTTTAATGCACAATTGACAAAATGGTTGGGTGCCAAAAGTTTTTATCCACCTCTGGTGAAAAAGACAAATTTCTACTGATTCAGGAGGAAGCGGGACAAGTTTGAACTGCAGCGGCCTCATAGTTTGCTCTTTATTTTTTCAAAAAATCATTTCTAGGTAGAAAAGTATCTATTTAATCAGAAATACGTGGTTTGGTGGCAATACGTTGAGGTTTCGATGGTGGCCCAGGGCCCCAACTCCAAAGCGCGTAGACTCACATGCCCGCCGCGTGGTCACCGCGTGACGGTGGTGTTTCCACGCGTTCTGGGCGGCCTAGGCATGTCTAGTGGGTTGGGCACTCCCCTAATAGGTGTCAGGAAGAAGAAGGCAATTGAAGAATCTCACGAGGAGACTGAATCGAGCTCAAACATGAATTAGCACCCAAGTGTTTGATTAGTGGTACGGGAAATGCACATCGCCAATGGGCCTGAGTTTTGGCCGAGGATGGTCATCTACTAAGGACACTATCTTGGAAAATTTGTAGCTCAAATGGAGGAGCCTAGGTGTCACTTGCTTTGCAACGTACCACACTAGACAGAAATATGAATGTTGAAGCCACACTCACATGTACTGTTATATGGGGCTCAAATTTTGTGGAGAGCTGTGATTTGGGAATATAGAAGATGTGGCAAAAATTCAACTCATTAGGATATGCCTAGCCAGTACTTCCTTCACAACAGTTCGAGCTGAACAAAAACTTTGGAAATTTGCTGAGGAAGATTTACCAGTCAAATGGAGTTGAATATTGTCATGAGGCAATGATTTGGATAGTAAAGAATGCCCAATTTTTTGGGGAATTTTGGGAATGACAGAAATATAGGTTGCTTCACAACCTAGGGCAAAAATTGACACATGGACATGACACATAGGCAAAACTGATGAGGTGGCGCCTTGTCATAGCAATAAGTACCAATGCATCCACGTTCACAACCTCATGACCATTTATATTGGTCGTAATCAGGTAGAAATAAGGTCATTGGCACCTCTTGTCTACTTTGTGACCATTTGGTGTAAGCAATTTCAGGGTTTGAGCCCTTCCAAGCAAAATGGCCGTGAATTTACGACCAATTCAGCTGGGGTCACTAAGAGAAGGTCATAAGTTGACATACTTCTTGTAGTGAGGCGAAGCCCTGCGATGGTAGAACATCAAGATCGCCACCACGCCGTCGTGCTGACGGAACTCATCCCCGACACTTTCCTGGATCGGAGTCCGGGGATCGTCATCGAGCTAAACGTGTGCTAGAACTCGGAGGTGCCGTAGTTTCGGTGCTTGATCAGTCGGGCTGTGAAGACGTATGACTACATCAACCGCGTTGTGCTAACGCTTCCGCTTCCGGTCTACGAGGGTACGTAGACAACACTCTCCCCTCTCGTTGCTATGCATCACCATGATCTTGCGTGTGCGTAGGAATTTTTTTTGAAATTACTATGTTCCCCAATAGATAGCTATCCTGGCCATGGGTTCCCTGAATACGATGATACAACAATGAGGGAAGAAGCTGAACCGGTAATGCGGGAAGAAGCTGAGCCGACAATGCGGGAAGAAGCTGAAGAAGAGGCATCAGATGAACCCATTGATGATCTAGGTCGGGCCATTGCCGATGCAAAGAGAAACTGCGCAAGTGATTTGGAGAAGAACAAGTTGCAGCGCATGTTAGAGGATCACAAAAAATTGTTGTACCCGAATTGCGTAGGTGACAAGAAAAAGTTGGGCACCACACTGGAATTGCTACAATGGCAGGCAGAGAATGGTGTATCTGACAAGGGATTCGGAAAGTTGCTGGTAATGATAAAGAATATGCTTCCAAAGGACAACGAATTGCCCGAGAGTACGTACGAAGCAAAGAAGGCTGTCTGCCCTCTAGGGGTTAGAGGTGCAGAAGATACATGCATGCCCTAATGATTGCATCCTCTACCGCGGTGAGTATGAGGATTTGAACGCTTGCCCAGTATGCGGTGCATTGAGCTATAAGATCAGCCGCGATGACCCTGATGATGTCGAGGGCGAGCTCCCCAGGAAGAAGATTCCTGCGAAGGTGATGTGGTATGCTCCTATAATACCACGGTTGAAACGTTTGTTCCAAAACAAAGAGCATGCCAAGGCGATGCGATGGCACAAAGAAGACCGTAAGAAAGACGGAAAGTTGAGAGTACCCGCTGACAGGTCGCAGTGGAGAAAAATCGAAAGAAAGTACGGTAAGGAGTTTGCAGATGACGCAAGGAACGTATGGTTTGGTCTAAGCGCAGATGGCATTAATCCTTTTGGGGAGCAGAGCAGCAACCATAGCACCTGGCCTGTGACTCTATGTTTGTATAACCTTCCTCCTTGGTTGTGCATGAAGCGGAAGTTCATTATGATGCCAGTGCTCATCCAAGGCCCTAAGCAACCCGGCAACGACATTGATGTGTACCTAAGGCCATTAGTTGAAGAACTCTTACAACTCTGGAATGGAACAGGTGTACGTGCGTGGGATGAGCACATGGGGGAAGAATTTGACCTAAAGGCATTGCTGTTCGTGACCATCAATGATTGGCCTGCTCTCAGTAACCTTTCAGGACAGACAAACAAGGGATACCGCGCATGCACGCACTGTTTGGACGATACCGACAATATATATTTGGCTAATTGTAAGAAGAATGTGTACCTGGGACATCGTCGATTTCTTCCGAGCAGGCATCCCGTAAGAAAGAAAGGCAAGCATTTCAAAGGTGAGGCGGATCACCGGACGAAGCCTCGCCACCGTACTGGTGCTGATGTACATGATATGGTCAAGGATTTGAAGGTGGTCTTTGGAAAGGGTCCTGGTGGACAACCTGTTCCGAATGACGCTGACGGACGCGCACCCATGTGGAAGAAGAAATCTATATTTCGGGACCTGCCCTATTGGAAAGACCTAGAGGTCCGCTCCGTAATCGACGTGATGCACGTGGCGAAAAATCTTTGTGTGACCCTGCTTGGCTTCTTGGACGTGTATGGGAAGACAAAAGATACACCTGAGGCACGGGAGGACCAGCAACGTATGCACGGAAAAGACGGCATACATCAGGGTCATGCAAGCTACGCTCTTACCAAAGAAGAGAAGGAAATCTTCTTTGAATGTCTGCTCAGTATTAAGGTACCATCTAGCTTCTCGTCGAATATAAAGGGAATAATAAACATAGCAGAGAAAAAGTTCCAGAACCTAAAGTCTCATGACTGCCACGTGATTATGACGCAACTGCATCCGGTTGCATTGAGGGGGCTTCTACCGCAAAACGTTTGATTAGCCATTGTGAAGCTATGTGCATTCCTCAATGGAATCTCTCAGAAGGTAATTGAGGGAGTCCTGGATTAGGGGGTGTCGGGATGACTGGACTATACCTTCAGCCGGACTCCAGGACTATGAAGATACAAGATTTAAGACTTCGTCCCGTGTCCGGAAGGGACTTTCCTTGGCGTGGAAGGCAAGCTTGGCGATACGGATATTCAGATCTCCTACCATTGTAACCGACTCTATGTAAACCTAACCCTATCCGGTGTCTATATAAACCGGTGGGTTTTAGTTTGTAGGAAGACATACACATCAACAATCATACCATAGGCTAGCTTCTAGGTTTTAGTCTCTCTGATCTCGTGGTAGATCTACTCTTGTACTACCCATATCATCAATATTAATCAAGCAGGACGTAGGGTTTTACCTCCATCGAGAGGGCCCAAACCTGGGTAAAACTTCGTGTACCTTGCCTCCTGTTACCATCCGTCCTAGACGCACATTTCGGGACCCCCTACCCATCACGTTGCCGTGGTAGAGGGACAGTGCGGTGACCCTTCGTCTATCTTAAGGACTCGCTACATCCGGATTCCCGATCCCTCCAAGACGGATACCTGCGGAGGGGAGGATATCACGCAAGACCTGAACTTAGAGTCAGGCGACGGGCTAGATTCATTGGACAACACCCAGGGATCCAAATTTTTGAGTTTAGAAATTCATCGGCCTCTAAGCTGCAAATGGGGTGAGGCTTCGGATTTAACTCCACCCACCCACCCCAACATATGCGATCTATCCAAAATCAGGCAAGAGCCCGACGAAACAGTACATCGTTACTGGGCTAGATTCCTCCTGGTTAAGAACAGGCTAAGGGACTGCCGCGAGGAAGATGCAATCTTAATCTTCTGCTATAATTGCACGGACAAGGGAATACTCAACGCCATAAGTCGTCGTGATATCACACGCTTCGCTGACTTGGCGTCCATTGTACGAAAGTATTGTGCGATGGAAAGCGCCTGGAAAACCAAAATAAAATTTTGGGACAATCCGGCCCTAAATACAAACCCATTCTGAAATAAAAGGGTGCAGCATAACGAGACACCCAGGTCAGATAGCAAAAAGCAAAAACCCTCTATAGGGCATGGAACCGTACTGGAAGAATGGCTTAACGGACCCTGTAAAATTCACAGTACAGAGGACGCCACACCAACTCACAGCCTTAGAGCATGTTGGATACTCCGGCAGGTGGCCAAAATTGGCGAAAACCTCCTAATTCTGGAGGCCACAGAAAGCCACCCCAGAGACACCCATATAGTATTAACAGTCTTTGAGACTTACGCATCCAATAATATGTGAAAAAGGACACTCCGCAGCCTTGCCGAAGTCTACCAAGTAGCAAGAATAAACCCATGGAGTGACACGGCTATTACCTTTAACGCGAGTGATGAACCTCAATTCCAAACAGCCCGAGCACCAGCCGCATTGGTTCTCAGCCCAATAGTGGACGGCTTTCGTCTTACCAAGGTACTCATGGACGGCGGCAGTGGATTGAACCTCATTTACGAGGAAACCCTTCAAAAAATGGAAATAGACTGGAACCGCATTGAGCGAAGCAGCACAACCTTTAGAGGAATAATCCCCAGTCGGGATGCGCGCTATACAGGAAAAATCACACAAGATGTGGTGTTCGGCACGCTGGATAATTACATGTCCGAAGAGATCACGTTCCATGTGGCCCCGTTCAGCAGCAGTTATCACGCTCTGCTAGGGCGGGAAGCGCTTATAATCTTCCAAGCAATAACCCATTACGGGTACATGAAGCTCAAAATGCCCGGGCCTAACGGAATCATCACTATCGCTAGTGATCCAGACATAGCACTCCGCGCCGAAAACAAGATAGCCGCACTAACCCTCGAGGCACTATCCGAAGCCCTAGCGGCTGAGGAACTGACTGCGCTACGCTCTACGGTGAATAGGGATGATATGGTTCTCGACAAAAGATCCAAGTCCACCTCCTTTAAACCGGCGGACGAAATAGTTAAATTCCATGTCCATCCAACGGACCCAAATAAAACAGCTTCCATCGGGGCATAGTTAAACCCTGATATAGACGCCGCACTGCGAGAGTTCCTACGAGAAAACCGGGACATTTTCGCCTGGCACCCTTCAGACATTCCAGCAATCCCACGCAGGCTGGCCGAGCACAGCTTAAATATCCAAACAGGATTCAAACCTGTCAAACAGGCTCTTCGGCGTTTCTCCGAACCTAAGAGACAGGCTATGGGAGAGGAGCTAGCAAAGCTATTGGAGGCCGGATTCATAAGAGATATAAAACATCTAGACTGGCTAGCAAACCTGGTGATGGTACCAAAGAAGGACAAATCCTGGCGCCTGTGTGTTGATTTTAAAGACCGTAACAAGGCCTGTCCAAAGGATCCCTTCCCCCTCCCCCGCATCGATCAAATTATCGATGCTAACGCATGACATGATTCGTTGTGTTTCCTCGACGCATATTCAGGCTACCATCAAATCAAGATGGCAGAATCTGACTAATCCGCAATGGTATTTATCACACCATACGACCCATTCTGCTACAACACAATGCCATTCGGGCTCAAAAACGCTGGCGCAACATATCAGCGCATGATTCAGACATGTCTAGCTAGCCAGATCGGCAAAACAGTGGAGGCATATGTAGATAATGTGGTCGTCAAAACAAGACATGTCGAATCTCTAGTAGACGACTTGAGGCTCACATTTGATAACCTCCGAACATACGACATCAAGCTCAACCCGGAAAAATGTGTTTTCGGCGTTCCAGCCGGAAAGCTCTTGGGCTTCATTGTATCCGGTAGAGGAATCGAAGCAAATCTAGCCAAGATCCGAGCTCTGTCGCAACTGGATATCCCAAAGGACCTCAAACAAATACAAAAGTTAACCGGATGTGTGGCGGCTCTAAGACGCTTTATCTCCCGCTTGGGAGAAAAAGCCCTACCCCTTTACCGCCTCCTTCGGCGCACCGAACACTTCGAATGGACGGATGCAGCCACTGTCGGACTCGAGTTGATAAAAGCCATACTTGCAACAAACCCAGTCCTGGCCGCACCAAATATTGGCGAACCAATGCTATTATACATTGCAGCAACACATCTGGTTGTAAGTGCAGTGCTCGTCATCAAACGAGAAGCGGACGGACATAGATCCCCACTTCAAAAGCCGGTCTACTATGTGTCCACTGTACTCACTCCTTCCAAATCACGGTACCCGCATTATCAAAAGATCGCGTATGCGGTATTCATGGCATCCCGGAAGCTACGACACTACTTTCAAGAGTGTTCAATAACAATAGCGTCGGAAGTACCACTTAACGATATTATAAACAACCGTGACTCAACTGGTCGGATTGCAAAATGGGACATTGAGCTCCTCCCGTTCGACATAACTTATAAGCCTCGGTGAGCCATCAAGTCGCAAGTCTTGGCCGACTTTGTCGCAGAATGGACGGAGGCCGAACTCCCTAAAGAGTACGGCACATATTCAAATTGGATCATGCATTTCGACGGTTCCAAGATGTTGGCCGGACTGGGGGCTGGCATCATTTTGACGTCCCCAACAGGAGATACAGTTCAATACATACTCCAGATTATGTACACGGACTCCAACAACGTAGCCGAATATGAGGCCCTTTTACATGGTCTCCGGATGGCAGTATCCATGGGCATTCAACGCCTAGAGGTGCGTGGGGACTCGAACCTCATAATATCCCAAATAAATGGAGACTTCGATGCCAAGGATCCAAAAATGGCAGCTTACCACAATGCCGTCCTAAAAATGTCAGCTCGGTTCGAGGGGCTTGAATTTCACCATATAGCCCGGGAAAATAATCAGGCGGCGGATGTCCTGGCACGCATCGGCGCAAACCGCGATGTAGTCCCCCCCAACATCTTTTTGGAAAGGCTGTTCAAGCCATCCGTACTATGGGAAGGGGAGCCGAACAATAACACCCCGGACCCAACCGCACTACCCGACACCGAACATTCTGACACAATCGAAGGCTCTGCCAATAAAATAACACCTTCATCCAACGTAATAATGGTCGTCATCGCCCCGTGGACAGAACCATTCCTCGCCTACCTCACTAGGCAGCAACTCCCCGAGGACCAAAACGAGGCACGCTGCATAGTGCGGCGATCCGAAGCCTACAGAGTCCACGAGGGAGAGCTTTATAAGAAAAGCACTACCGGAGTCCTTCAAAGGTGCATCTCTGAAGAGGAGGGGCGGAACCTCCTGGCTGAAATTCACGCCAGACTGGGTGGCCATCACGCTGCAGCTCGGTCCCTTATAGGCAAGGCCTTCCATATAGGCTTTTATTGGCCGACAGCCCGGGCAGACGCTCAGGACTTAGTCCAACGGTGCACCGGTTGCCAGCTCTTTGCAAACCAAAGCCATATGCCACCCACCGCCCTCCGAACTATCCCCATTACTTGGCCCTTCGCGGTCTGGGGGCTTGACATGGTTGGACCCCTTAAAGGCGGAACCCAGAAGCAAAAATATTTACTGGTCATGGTGGATAAATTCACCAAATGGATAGAAGCCAAGCCTGTTAAGATGGCCGAATCCGGACCGGTGATAGACTTTATATCCGGGGTCATACATCGTTACGGCGTCCCCCACATCATCATCACTGACAACGGCACGAACTTCACGGCCGACGAGGTAAAACTCTGGTGCAAAAACATGGGTATCAAGCTCGACTATGCTTCCGTCTATCACCCACAAACTAACGGCCAGGTCGAACGTGCAAACAGTCTTATCATGAGCGGCATTAAACCCAGATTAGTGCGGTCCCTCAAGGAATCTAACACGCACTAGGTAGAGGAGCTTGACTCCGTACTCTGGGGGCTGCGGACCACGCCGAATCGCACCACCGGATACACACCATTCTTTATGATGTACGGCGCAGAGGCAGTTTTGCCCTGCAACATAATTCATGACTCACCTCGAGTGCGCATGTACGAAGAAAGAGAAGCCGAGCTCGATCGGTAGGACAGCTTAGACGCATTGGAGGAGGAGCGTGACATGGCAAAAGCCCGTTCCGCATTCTATCAATACCAGGCTCGAAGATACCAAACCAGAGAAGTACGGGCCAAAACTTACAACGTTGGCGAATTAGTTCTATGGCTACCGAACAAGAAAAAGGACAAACTCAAGCCCAAGTGGGAAGGTCCCTTCATAATTGACCAAGTCCTGACTAGTGGAGCGTACCGCCTGTGAGATGCATCGGATAACCGATTTGAGCCGAACCCATGGAACGGAGCCCGTCTCTGAAGATTCTATGCCTAGCGCCGGACTCTATGTTCGTCTCCTTCCCCTGTCCATTTTTATATGTTTTCTGTCTTGCATTTCTCTCCTTATTCTTCTCTCTCCCTCTTATAGCTCTTAAAGGCTCATAATGTGACGCGTCATCCGCGCTCATTAAACCTGGGGGCTTCTTTAAACAGAAGCTTATTCATACGGGATTCATGCCCAACACATGTGTCACACTTCTGCATGTACCTTTTATTCACCATTATATGCATCAATATGACTTAAGTTTTGGCCAAGCTGGGTTGCCTGGCTCCTGTGCTTACCCCTACATTCCCGATTGTTCAGCTAGGTGGTAAAGGGAGCACCTCTGCGATTGTTACTGCCGGGTCAGCCGGACATGTACCTCAGACTGGGTGAAGCCGAAAGCTATCATTCTTAAATGAATATTCGGTCAGTAAATTAAAGATGATCTTTTTTATTTTTATCTATATGCCCCCAGATGTTTTTCCTGCATTTCGTTTCACAGCATGGACATGCACTTTAGGGCATGCCTCCCAGGGAAAGGAACCCCTAACGGAACTATTCTCCCTGGAAGATGTTTCTTAATAACCATGTAATATAACATAACTAGTCAGGCACTTGTCTGTTCACGCACTAATAACCCCTACGCCTGGTCTCCATGCATTCCTCGGTTCTTATATAACCACATGGGAATTCGGACACACTCCGGACCGTCAGGTCCCGAGGCTGAAGCAAAAAGGTCGGACATGACAAACGATCTACAATCCGGCTAGAATGCATCATAAATGTCAATTACATTACATAGTCATTTTGACTGATCGTATTCCTCTTCAATACCATCTAACAGGCTGTCTAATTTGCAGTCCTGCTGGGAATACTTTGCAGCCAACTCTACTTGGCCGTATACTAAGCTTACAGGGATCTCCTTCCCATCGGGCCCTATAGGACCGACCTCGGCCATGTGGTTGGGGTCAGCCTTTGCGTACTGCGTCTTCACCATGGCCCAGGCCTCCCTAGCGCCTTGACGGCAGGCTGATATCTTCCACAATCGGAAGCGCCACCGTGCTCCTTTTAGCTTCTCCACAAGCTCTCCCAAACCTTCGGGCATGGAGACGGATTTCCACAGGGCCTGGGCGATGCCTCGCATCGCCTGCCGAACTCGATCGAGCAGTTGCGAGAGCTCGGGAAGAAGGTCACCCGTAGAACTGGGCATCTCCTCTGCAGGACGACCTGTCAACACACCTACAGACATTGCTCTGTTAGTCGACTTCCTCGCAGAACTTTCTTTCAAAAGGTTCGTTCAAGCACTTACTAAATATGCCGCGCCGAAGTCGTTGATTCTCCTTCACGGAGTCTGACAGCTGGGTACGAACATCTTTCAGCTCGATGCCCAGCTTGGTGTTGTCATCTCGGAGATCGTTCTTCTCCCCCATCACCTTTAACAGCGCCCTCTCACCAACCTTTAGCTGGCGTAGGAGGTGTTGCCTTTCTGGATCCAATCCGGCGCCATCTGCAATTTCATTTGTCAGAATTCGCACCAAAGCCGTGCTTCACAAAATACTTATCTTTCCAAGTGTATATTACCTGAGGGGGACTCTTTAGGCTCCCCTGCCGCGGCCAGTGCAGCCTCAAGTTGGGCTTTGCACTCTTCCAGCTCCTTGGATAGTAGGGAATTCTTTTCTGTAAGAATCTGCATAACAAATGATCCTTAAATCAGTTATTTTAGCTGTTTCAAGTCTTGGGGGCTACTGGTGTATATACATAATTACCAAAATTTTCTTACCCTTATGTCTTTTACATATTGCTCCGTGGCTCTGGTTAGACCATTTTGAGCGGCACAGAGGTACGCATCTCCCGACTTAAAGGCATCTAATGCCTCTTGGGAGAAACAAGCGTCGCGAAGAATTGTCCGGCGACGCCTGTGCTTCATGGCACTCTCCACCTCAGAGTTGGTAGCAGACAACCTGTCCACATCCTCCGTCGGAGGAGCGTCCGGTGCGCGCCTTGTGTTCGGCCCTGCTTCCGGGCCAGGCTTTGGAGCCTGGCTGGTGGAGGCGCGATTGGCGGTCTCTCCGAATATAGTTCAGTGAGGTCTCTTTGTCCTGAAGAGAGCTCACGGGTTAATACGCCCTGAGGTACGACACCTGGGATAAGGGGATGCGCCATACCTTTGCGCTGACGCCCCGGTCCGGACCGCACCTCTTTTTTGTCCATGGGGCCCTGCGGCCCCTCATTGGCTTGTTGTCGCAGGTTCGGCCTCCCGTTTTTGGGAGGCCAGTATTAGCCCTGGATAATCGGCCGTAATGGCCACCGGGGCATTGTCATTGCTCAATTGATGGAACACTCCATCAATCAGATCCACCGAAAGCTCCAGATCCTCTTGCGAGTACGGGTCGAGGGACCGTCCTGGGTCCTCAGGTTGTGGAGGAGGGCTATTCATTTCTTTAACAGCCTAGCGCAGTTCCTGCGTCGAAATCACTTAGATTAAATATTTAACAAAGGGGATATAAAACAGATGGGCAAAATGTGATCACTCACCCAGCTTGGAGGATTGTACATGGAAAATCCACCCTTTGGGTCAACACGGAGAAAATCCTCCTCTTCTCCCTTATACAAAGCGGACAAGGTCTTTATTAGAGCCGCAGCCGAATCCGGCCCCTTACAACCGTAGCGGGTGGTGTCGTCCTCCCCGTTGAAATCCCACATGGGGTGGCCTCTATACTGTAGCGGCTGCACCCCTCGCATGATGCATGCGGCCATGACCCTGATCATGGTTAGTCCGGAATGAGCTAACAATCTTATCCGGCCCATCAGGTAAACAACATCCCTGTCACTTTCCCTCTGAGGGCTCCGTGGGCGCCAGCTTAGGCGCTTCTTTAAGGGAGCATTGTTGAATTCAGGGAGGCCGATCTGGACAGAATCCGGCAGCGAGACGTCTTCTATGTAAAACCATTTCGAGGGCCAGTCTTTGGACGCCTTCTTTGGGGTTCTGGACAGATAGCCGGTCCCGGCGATGCGCCATACTTCGACTCCGCCCACTTGATACATAGACCCCTTCTTGGAACAGGGCACGAGGCAAATAGCTCCCTCCACAGTCCTAAATGAGCTTCAACATCCAGGAACAGCTCGTAGAGGGCTACAAAGCGCGCAATATGCAGTACTGAGGCAGGCGTGAGATGATGTAGCTGGAGGCCGTAGAACTCCGGTAACCCCTGGAGAAATGGATGGATTGGAAATCCGAGCCCCCTTATTAAATAAGGGACGAGGCACACCCGCTCTCCTTTGGAGGGATTAGGGCACCCTCCGCTTGCTCTCCGCCGTTGTAAACAGTAAGACCGGGTCGAACCGGGATCATATAGGCCAGGGGGAGAAATCCCTTGGTCTGGAGCGTCACTAACTTGCTATGCGGGATCGAGCATCTTTCCTAATATCCAGGCTTAGGGCTGGAAGGGCGGGAGGAGGAATCGCGACGGCTGGCCATGGTGGAGTGGATCTTTGTCGAATGCGCTCTGATGAACACTCTCGAAGGGGGAGGTGTGGTTTGGATCTAAATCCTCGTCTCCTTAAATAGGTCATCTTGTTTATGCGGCTGGGGTGTGAATGTAAAAATACCCAGACCTTTCATATTCGTTTGACACGTGGGGAGCGGCCATTATTGGGCGCAGAAGCCAAGGAGCGCAACATCTACAAGAAACCGGACTTTATTCAACAGGTACACGGAATTTGGAGGAGAACCCGCCTTGCATCGAAGACAATCTGCGCGCCGGACTCGTCGTCATTGAAGCCTGGTTCGGGGGCTATTGAGGGAGTCCTGGATTAGGGGGTGTCCGGATGGCCGGACTATACCTTCAGCCGGACTCCAGGACTATGAAGATACAAGATTGAAGACTTCATCCCGTGTCCGGAAGGGACTTTCCTTGGCGTGGAAGGCAAGCTTGGCGATACGGATATTCAGATCTCCTACAATTGTAACCGACTCTATGTAACCCTAAACCTATCCGGTGTCTATATAAACCGGAGGGTTTTAGTCCGTAGGACAACATACACATCAACAATCATACCATAGGCTAGCTTCTAGGGTTTAGCCTCTCTGATCTCGTGGTAGATCTACTCTTGTACTACCCATATCATCAATATTAATCAAGCAGAACGTAGGGTTTTACCTCCATCGAGAGGGCCTGAACCTGGGTAAAACTTCGTGTCCCTTGCCTCCTATTACCATCCGGCCTAGACGCACAGTTCGGGACCCCTACCTAACATCCACCGGTTTTGACATCGACAGTAATCGATCCAGAAATCATACCAAGGTTAGAGAATGATTTGGTGCAATGTCTTGTCAGTTTCGAGTTGGTGTTCCCACCATCCTTCTTCAAGATCATGACACATGTCCTAGTTCACCTATGTGAAGAGATTAACATTTTGGGTCATGTATTTCTACACAATATGTTCCCCTTTAAGAGGTTCATGGGAGTCTTAAAGAAATATGTTCATAACCGTGCTAGGCCAGAAGGAAGCATCTCCAAGGGCCATGAAAATGAGGAGGTCATTGAGTTTTGTATTGACTTTATTACTAACCTAAAGCCGGTTGGTGTTCCTGAATCGCGGCATAAGGGCAGACTGGATGGACAAGGCACGCTAGGAGGGGAACAAATAATAAGTATGGACGGACATTCTCTCACTGAAGCACACTACACAGTTCTACAGAATTCCGCCTTGGTGGCTCCGTATATGGATGAACACAAGAATTTGCTACGCTCCAAATACCCGGAGTGGTCTGATGACTGGATTACACATGAACAAACCAGGAGTTTCTCCAGCTGGTTGCAGACATGTACCATGCATGACGCCTCTATTGAAGATGACCTGTAGTTGCTGTCCCAGTTACCATCTTCTAAAATAATGACTTTCAAAGGGTACGAGATAAATGGTAATACATTTTACACGATCGCCCAAGATAAGAAGGGCACCAACCAAAACAGTGGTGTCCACTTTGATGCAGAAACCAAGACGGGAAAGGAAACATATTATGGTTATATACAGGACATATGGGAACTTGACTATCGACGTGGTTTGAAGGTCCCTTTGTTTCGGCGCAAATGGGTCAATATGACACGAGGTGGGGTAACGGAAGACCCGCAGTACGGAATGACAACAGTGGATCTCAACAATCTTGCGTATGCAGACGAACCATTCGTCCTAGCCAAAGATGTGGCACGGGTTTTCTATGTGAAGGACATGTCTACCAAGCCGAGAAAAAGAAAAGATAAGGAAGCAAATGCATCGTACGATGAGCCAAAGCGGCACATAGTTCTTTCTGGGAAGAGAAACATCGTGGGAGTGGATGACAAGACAGACATGTCAGGGGATTATGAAAAGTTTGATGAAATTGCTCCATTCATAGTGAATATTGACCCGAGCATCCAGTTAAATGATGAAGATTTTCCATGGCTACGGCGCAAAGGGACACACGCGAAGAAAAAGTTTCACACCCAAAGATCTGGGATGTGATCGGCTTCACTATCATAACTTTCTTCTGTGTTTCACACCCAGGAGGGAATCTCTGTAATAGTTAGGGTAGCTAGTTATGTGTTTTGGCATTTGAAACGCGAAGAAATTTTATGTGCAAGCAAATTCTTTCATGCATTTACTAATTTTTTCAGCTAAATGACCCTGAAATTGAAAAGCATTTCAAATTAATTCAGAAAAGGTTGAAAGTTGGCATGGTATCATAATTTCACCCACATAGCATGTGCAAAAAAGTAGAGAGGGTTACGGCAAAAACTAGATGCACTTCGTGTACAAAATGGACAATCTCTTTCGAAGTATCATGGTTTCGGACGAAAACTCATCCGTTACAAAGGCATTTCATTTTTTAAATAACCTAAGCATTACCAAATTGAATATAATGATAAAACACACTAATATTAAACATAAGAAAAAAGAATCACTGAAAAATCTATTTTCAAAGTTAAGTTATTCACAAACTAGTGATTCACACAAATTTTAAATAATTTAATATTTAAACTATTCAAATTTGTAAACTACCGATACTAACAGAAAGTTTGTAATTTTTTGTACCTAAAGCAAAAATATTCACAAACAAACTCTAAATACAGCAAAAAACAAATCTAAAATAAATAAAACAAAAATAAATAAAGCAAAAAAAAGAAAAAAAGCCCACCTACTAGGCCACAGCGGCCTGCATACGACTAGAAACCCAAGTTCTACTTGGGCCAGGATGCAGGCCCGCTAGCTCAGTAGGCCCAACAAGGCATCATAGAAGAGGTAGGCCCAGCAGCCCTACTGAAGAGAGGAGCTCGAGACAGCAGCGACGGTGGGGCTTATAAGCAGGTGCGAGTGCCCCTCGGCTAGCGAGGTGGGACTAAACTTTTGCGCCCCTCTCCTGGCAGCGTACACCCTTTAGTACCGGGTCGTTGCTCCAACCGTTACTAAAGGGGGGGGGCCTTTAGTACCGGTTGGTGCCACGACCCGATACTAAAGGGGGTGCGGTTCCCGCCGCTTCGCTTGGCCAAAACAGACCTTTAGTACCGGTTGGTGGCTCCAACCGGTACTAAAGGTGCGTTCTATATAAGAGAACACTTCAAAAAATTGTCAGTTTCTCATCTCTCCCTGCTTCTTTCTCCTCTGCCCCGTCGCCGCCTGTCACAGCCCTAGATTCATGACTGTAAATAGTTGCATCTGCACTCATGCATCATGTCTAAAATTTCTGAAAGTTGAATTGAGGTTTGTTGAAACCCTCAGAAACCAGTTGAAAAATAACCAACTTTAAAATCTTCTCAAATGAGTCCAAGAAAATGTCCCTTGTATTCTATAAAAATATTGATAAGAGGTAAAATTCAAACCAATATTTTTTAGGAGCTCAGAAACATTTATTTTGGCCATTTGAATTAATCCAATAAATATTTGAATTGGATCTATATTTATTACATAATAAATATATGTTCAATAATTCTGAAAATTGTTGCGTGGCTTTGGATAAGTCCATTTAGTTCACACAATTATTTTCATGAAGTTTAAAATTGATTTGGTGTTAAAACTAAATCAAAAACAAACTGCAAAAATTAGAAAAGAGGAAACAAATAGGAAACACACACACACAGAGAGAGAGAGAGTGCTCACCTAGCTCAGCCACCAGGCCCAACACTGTGGGCCCAGCCCACAGGGGCACACCCGTCTTCTTCCTTCAGCCAGTAGGCAGAGGAGAGGCGTGGCGCACGTGGGAGCGGCTTCGGCCACCTCCTGCTTCCACCTGGGAGCCCCGATCCTTCCCTCGTCGCCGCCCTGTAACACTCTCTGCCTCTCCCCGTTACTCTCTACTCTCTCCCTGTCCTCTAGCTCCTTCCCCTCGCGTTCTCGCAGCCACCCGAGAGCCACCCGTCGCCACCGTGCTTCGCTCGCATGGCCGCTATCATTCCAAGCGCCACCGCCCTGTTCCAGAGATCCACCTCCTCGCGCTACTTCCTCCCGTCGACGCACGCGAGGCAGGGAGCAACAGAACGTCACCCCCTTCGTCTCCATCGCCGTCTCTGCTTCGTCATCACCGTCGTTGATTTGCTGGCCACAGCGCTTCCCCGGCCTCTTCTTCGACTCCACCGGAACCGTGGTGAGCTCGTGAACGAAACCCCTCTCTCGCCCCGGCCTCGCACGTCCTCTAGTCGCCGTTCCCGCAAGCTCCCAAGCTCGCCACCGCTGCCCATGGCGCTGCCGCGGTTAGAGCTGCTACAACCCACGTCCGAGCCCGCCAATGAGCTCCGCACCCTCCCAGGAGACGAACACCACCACAGTTCCTCCTCCCGTGTGTTGTAGCGTCATTTCCGCCGACGCCTGATCTCCGGCCGCCGCCCCGGTGCTCGCCATCGTCGACTCCGGGCACCCCATGACCTGCCGTTGCGTCTCCTGGATGCACGGGAGCGTGGGCTTCCTCTTGGTGCCCTCAGTGCACCTAGCCACCGCCCCTGGTGCCACTCCGGCGAGCCACTGCCGCTCTGGGTCGTCGCCGTCGTCTAACCGTCGGCGCAATCCGACGTGGTCGCGCGATTAGCGCTTATGATGCCTAACTAATCCCCTAGCTCATTGACACCTGGGCCCCACTTCCTATTTAACCTGGGTTTTATTTCTGTTTAGACTAAACTAATGCCACGGGCCCCACGGGTCAGTTTGACCTGGCCATGTCACATGTTGACCAGGCCCACATGAAAGTGACCCTAGCTTGCACTGTGTCACCAATGTGTGGACCCCACACGTCAGGTTTGACCTGGACCCGTCCTGTTGACTAGATGATGTCACAGTGATGCAGTGATGAGGTCATAGATGCTTTTGTGGATTTTAAATAAATCAGAAATGATTTATTTAATTCAGAAAATGTCCAAAACTTCAAAAATTCATAGTAAATCAACCATAACTCCAAATGAAATAAGTTATATATGAAAAATGATCAGAAAAATCCAAAGAATATGATTATGGCATTATCATGCATGTTTGAACAACTTATGCCTGCTGATCAGGTCAAAACAAATAAGTGGCATTTAAATAATCACATATGGAGTTGAATTTGAGTCTTTGGTTCAAACCAACTTCATTTAATCTGGTTTTAGTTGCGTTAGCTCAAATCACAACATATTTACATGTCATGATCATGCATCATAATGTGCATTGCATTGATTGTATTCTTCTGTGTTTGCCGGTGATTGTTCCCCCCCTCGGTAGATGTATGTTTCGACGATGTGATCAATGACACCGATGAAGAGTTATACTATCTTCAGAAGTGCCAGGCAAGCAAAACCCCCTTTTTCATTCCGATACAATCCCACTCTCTCGCTCCTGCTCTCGTTTACTACATTAGGACAACAACGATTCATCTGTTACTTGCTGCGATAGTTGAACCCCTTGTCCTCTGCATGACCTGTCATTGCCACAGTAAAATAGATGAAACCCACTAGCATGAGTAGGAGTTGTTTGAGCCCTGATGTGCCTACTCATTCATGTTTGCTTGTCATGCCTGCTATTGCTTAGAGTTGAGTTAGGTATGATTCATCGGGGATGAATTGGAATGTGGTGAACATGTCCTACCGTCGAGAGCTAAGTGTGTGAACACGATTTGGTAAAGGTAGCGGTGAGAGGCCATGTAGGAGTACATGGTGGGTTGTCTCATTGCAGTCGTCCTCAGGAACTGAGTTCTGTGTTTGTGATCCATGAACAGCTACTACCACACATTGGGCCCGAAACCAATGGACCCTCTCGACTTATTAACTACCCTTGTCCTCTGTCCATGGGTTGCAACTAGTTTCTAGTGTTTGTAGGATATGTGTTGCCAGCCGTGCGTAGCGCTGACCCTAGGGGTGGGCTATGATGCGGTAGATACACCATGGCACGGTGTGCCGGGCGCCCGTTTGGTGTCTCGGGAACCTTGCACACATCGTTTGGGGCTGTGAGCGAAACTCCGGCCGGATCTCCTCACGGATGGAACCCGAATAGGCGATAAACCTGGACTAGAGACTTGTGTGGTTAGTCAGGTCGTGGCCGACTCCCTCGCCAAGCTTCCGCTTGAAGGTTGCCAAGATACACGACGTGTACATGGTGGTAAGTGGCGAGAGCGTGTGTGAAGAAGTACACCCCTGCAGGGTTATAAATGATCTATTCGAATAGCCGTGTCCGCGGTAAAGGACTTCTGGGTTGCCTATAACAGTTCATAGACAAGTGAAAGTGGATACTCTAAAACTCACAAGATAAGTGTGAGTGCTATGGATGGCCTTCTCGTAGGGAGACGGGAGCGGATCCATAGTGGTGTATTGATATGGTGAATATGTGGACTCGTGTGCGCCACCTCAAAAGAGTTGCTTGCAGTCGTAGTTCAGGTTAGCCACTGAGTCAAAGCTGGCTTGCTGACTTCAGTCTCGCTAGTAGTTCCCTGTGGACTTCGACGTTTAGTTTGTTACCTCAGCAACGATCTTGTGCCCTCGATAGGATCTGGTAGATAGTCAGGCTTCTTAGCCTTTCCCATTTGTAGATGTCTATACTCAGACATGTTAAGCTTCCGCATGTGCTTTGATTTGTATGCTATGATTGTTGGGTCATGAGACCTATGTTTGTATATCTCGCTCCTCGGAGCCTAATGAATAATACTTGAGTTGTAGAGTTTGGTTGTGATGCCATGTTGTATTTGCACATATCGAGCATATTGTGTGTATGATTGAAATGCTTGGTATGTGTGGGATCCGACAATCTAGTTGTTTATCCTTGGCAGCCTCTCTTATGGGGAAATGTAGTCTAGTGCTCCTTGAGACATAGTAGTCCGCTATAGCCCGGTTCACTGGAGTCCTATTAGCCCAGCACTACTGCTTAGGACACTTGACTGGCCGGCATGTGTTTCACTTTGTTCCTGTGTCTGTCCCTTCGGGGAAGTGTCACGCAGTGACATCCGGAGTCCTACCTAGCCTGCTACAGCCCGGGTTCCTCGGAGTCCTGTTAGGCTAGTGCTACAGCCCGGATTCACACGCTGCTGACCGACATGCTCGATGTGATTCATGTATGCCTGTCCCCATAGGTTGGTGCCGCTTTGGATTCACGACTAGCCATGTCGGCCCGGGTTCTCTGTCATATGGATGCTAGCGACACTATCATATACGTGAGCCAAAAGGCGCAAACGGTCCCGGGCCATGGTAAGGCGACACCCGTGGAAATACCGTGCGTGAGGCCACAAAGTGATATGAGGTGTTACCAGCTAGATCGATGTGACTTGGAATCGGGGTCCTGAGAGCGTTGGTATCAGAGCCTGACTGCCTGTAGGATTACCAAGCCAAGTTGGTCGAAGTTGAGTCTAGAAATGCTTAGTTATGTAAGGTAATTGATTGTGGAAGGGAACGTAAGGCTCTTTTACTCCCTTACCCTATGCCCTTCTGATCTGACTCAACCTCTTCTTTTCTATGGGGATTAAGAACTAGGCCTTCTCATCTATCTATCAGGATGACGTGTTACTAAACCGTAGTTGCCTAGGATTGTTGAGTTTAAGCCCGAGTTCGGTTCCTACTACTTCTGTATGTTGGCAGTTCATCTCAGAACTTTGATATTGTGATGTTAAGTGGTTATGCCACAATTTTGCAGGATGTCTCAAATCATTTTGAGCATTTATAGCCGTTATGTTGTCCGAGTCATCCCAGGTTTCTAAATAGTCTGATGCATTTGCAAATCGCTTCTTTCCGTCCCCGATGTTCCTTTGGGCCAGTTCAACCACACTAATCTGTGAGTTGAGGTACTCTATTGCCTCGACATATATGTTGGAGCTATTATTATGTCCCTAGGTGTTTTAGGGAGTCACCTAGTAATCTAGAAATGCTTTGTGTTCCCGGTGTGATGATTCTGGCCACCATTCTCGAAAGCATCCCGTGATGCCACTTAGTAGTAGGCATTCTATTCATGGGTTCTTGAACCCGAGATTCACCCTACTTATCTCATGTTGATAGTGTTTGATAGTTCCTTTAGGATATTAGTAACCTTTGCGATAGTCCTCGAGGTCCGTGGTACAAAGTTCTTCCAATACCATGAACCAATATGGCAGGAGTTCTCTTGAACCAAAATATCACACTCAGAGTACTCTTGAGGAGTTCTCCATTCTATATTGTGACTCTGCCAGTTCAACATTTCTGCATGGGTTGTCCGGAAGAAATAACATGCTAATCCATGCATCCATAACTCAGAAGATTATATGTTCCTTTGAGTTGTCCCTCTTTAGTTGTATTCTGACCCTCGTCCATCAATTGTTGGTCAAGAGTAGTCGTGCATTGGTGTTATCGATGCCTATTATTCATGTGATCCGTCAAGCCATTCTATTTCGGAATGACTAGGAGAAACAAACTCCAGTACCTCATCCATTTCTAGGATTGGGTCAAAGTAGTTGTATCCCGCAGATCAAAATGCCAATCCAGCTTTTGTTCTGTTCTACCCTGGAGTATTACCATCTTATGTCAAGAATGTCATGAGAACTGTACCACCTCCTATGAATTCTTGATTTAGTGATACTTCTTGACATCATTGTTCATTCCTTGGTTCCGTGTTGTTGTAACCGGAATACCGACAAGTGAATCGTGATGTGTGAAATCAATACTCCTAGCAACTAGTTGCTTGGTAGTAAATGGACAATATTCTCATTCTTATGTGTTGGTTATTGAATCATCATTCTAAGATAGATTGTGCTACCTAGTCCTTATTTCCAGTGCACTCTTCGATCAATGAGTTAGGATTATTCAATTCCTTACTTATTTGATCATATCATCTTGCTCTGAAAAGCAAAATTGTTCTCGAGCTTAATAACATATCGGTGGTTCGTGATATTCCGAATATCTTCTCGGAAGTATTACCAGGTTGTCACCTGACCGATATGTTGAGTTCGTGATCAAGTTGGTTTTCCAATAAACCACTCTTTCTCCAAGATTCTATGTTGGATATCCCTTAGCTAGTTGGTTAAGCCAAACAACAACTTGGAGAGTTGGAAGAAAAGCTTGTCTGAATTAGTTCATTCCAAAGGGATATCCTTGTGTGTGTGTGTTGAAGAAAGATGATATTTTCATCGATTGTACCTCGGGATCGGTTGCTGAATCTATCGTCCTGTCCAAACCTTGATTTGAGTGTGGGCTATCGTCAAGTCAAATGAGAACCAACGATGTTCATAATGTTGTCTTACTCGTGGTTGTTTCCTCGAGAATACACCGTTATATCTTTTGGGTTTGACCAATGCTATCACCTTGTTCACATAATTATGGAATTCCATCTTCACGGAAATCTGGATGACCTGTTGTTGAGCCAATCGACAATATTTTCATTTTATCCATGATTCATGTTGAACATTAAGCTAGTGTTGGAAACTTTGAAAGCATTTCTTCATGCTAGCTCATGAAGCATATGTTTGGTATAAGAAGTGGCTTCCTCTAGTTCACGTGCATTTGAAGCAAGTTGCCGCCATGAATTTGGGAAAGTTTGTTTTGCTTCCTCTGGAATCATCCCAAGTCAGTCATGCATATGTGCGTAGTACTCTATGGTCTGGAGACTTGCAACCTTCATTCTATATTAATCCCTAGCACACCAAGCCACTGATTGATTTGTTCAAGGAGAAGAAGTTTCTTCTTAAGAGCTATACTTACGCAAGGACTTCTATATCCTCGATGATGGTTCCCCATTTGGACTCAGTATTGTTTTATTATAAGACTACTTTGTGGTCATGCTTGTTTAGGACAGCGTGTTCACATGTTTGTAGCAAAATCAGCTCATGTTTTGGAGCTTACTATCGTAGTTCATTTCTGAGAATCTCGCAATGTCATCTCGTCGGTTTGTGTTGCAAACTTTTTTTTCCAGACATGCTGTCTAAAATATCCTATTACCAACTAGATCTGAATCTCAGGAAGATATGATGGTTGGAACTTTTCCAGGATCTATGATGTAGGTCCCGATATGGTTGATGTTTTGGCCGACACACCTAGCCGGAAGATCTGTCATTATAGTATCTTGCCCATTTTTCCATGAGGATTTCGTGCGACTTATTATAGAAGTTGTTCCTTAGGGATCCTTGTGCTCTCAGTTTCTTCGATGATTCTATAACCATTGAAACATTGCAAACACTCTCGACTGTTGAGTTTTGCCCCAGTTACCAGAATCATTCCCAGCATTTGCATTTTGTTTCCAGCTTGCACCTCAGTAGTAGTTGTCCAGGATCATCTTCAAAAGTGGAGTTACCATGGGTCCCATATGTCTACGATGATAAGCAAATCATCCATTGTGTTGTCTTCAACAAGGTAGTCCACATCTTTCATCCTAGTCCGAGTATGCCATTTCTTCGTGCTCTTTCAAACGATCAATTGTAAATTTCCTTAAGTTGGTATGAAGAGTTCCAAAGATATATGGATCAAAAGTAATTCTTTTTGCCACTTAAGGGAACAGTTCAACGAGTCACTTTTTCCAAGGTGCCCCGTTACGGAATCATGGCAATTATTTCCTCGCCACCTTGACACCATCCACCATCTTTCTAAGTGTGGAATTGTTGCCCACCAAATCAAACCCCGTCGTTTGTTCTTCCATCCCTCTCGATGTGTTCTGTGTCTCAACTCAAGATGTTTCAACATCTCATTCCGCGAGTGGATCTTGTATAGCTCGATCTTCGAGAAGATCAATCCTAGTATAGTTTATTTCTGTCGTCATCGCGTGGATGAAGATCTCAAAAGCGAGGATGTCAAGATCAACGTATGCAACAAATCAACAACCTTTTGAGGTGCAACCTGGATCGTGAAGATCGTGTTGGTCTTGTGCCCCCTCTGTCTTCTTACCTCACGTCTTGAATCTCAGGACGAGATTCTTGTTTAGTGGGGGTGAGTTGTCACAGCCCTAGATTCATGACTCTAAATAGTTGCATCTGCACTCATGCATCATGTCTAAAATTTCCGAAAGTTGAATTGAGGTTTGTTGAAACCCTCAGAAATCAGTTCAAAAATAACCAACTTTAAAATCTTCTCAAATGAGTCCAAGAAAATGTCCCTTGTATTCTATAAAAATATTGGCAAGAGGTAAAACTCAAACCAATATTTTTTAGGAGCTCAGAAACATTTATTTTGGCCATTTGAATTAATCCAATAAATATTTGAATTGGATCTATATTTATTATATAATAAATATATGTTCAATAATTCTGAAAAATTGTTGTGTGGCTTTGAATAAGTCCTTTTAGTTCACACAATTATTTTCCTGAAGTTTAAAATTGATTTGGTGTTAAAACTAAATCAAAAACAAACTGCAAAAATTAGAAAAGAGGAAACAAATAGGAAACACACAAACACACAGAGAGAGTGCTCACCTGGCTCAGCCACCAGGCCCAACACCGTGGGCCCCGCCCACAGGGGCACGCCCGTCTTCTTCCTTCAGCAAGTAGGCAGAGGCGAGGCATGGCGCGCATGAGAGTGGCTTCGGCCACCTCCTGCTTCCACCTGGGAGCCCCGATCCTTCCCTCGTAGCCGCCCTGGAACCCTCTCTGCCTCTCCCCGCTACTCTCTTCTCTCTCCCTCTCCTCTAGCTTCTCCCCCTCGCGTTCTCGCAGCCACCCGAGAGCCACCCGTCGCCGCCGTGCTTCGCCCGCGTGGCCGCCGTCGTTCCAAGCGCCACCGCCCTGTTCCAGAGATCCACCTCCTCATGCTACTTCCTCGCGTCGATGCACGCGAGGCAGGGACAAACAGAACGTCGCCCCCTTTGTCGCCATCGCCATCTCTGCTTCATCATCGCCGTTGTTGATTTGCCGGCCACAGCGCTTCCCCGGCCTCTTCTTGGACTCCACCCAAACCGTGGTGAGCTCGCGAACGAAACCCCTCTCTCCCCGGCCTCGCACGTCCTCTAGTCGCCGTTCCCGCAAGCTCCCGAGCTCGCCACCGCTAGCCATGGCACCGCCGCGGCTAGAGCTGCTGCAACCCGCGTCCGAGCCCGCCAACGAGCTCCGCACCCTCCCAGGAGACGAACACCACCACAGTACCTCCTTCCGTGCGTTGTAGCGTCATTTCCGCCGACGCCCGATCTCCGGCCGCCGCCCCGGTGCTCGCCGTCGTTGACTCCGGGCACCCCATGACCTGCCGCTGCCTCTCCTGGATGCCCGGGAGCGTGGGCTTCCTCCTGGTGCCCTCAGCGCACCTAGCCACCGCCCCTGGCGCCACTCCGGCGAACCACCGCCGCTCTGGGTCGTCGCCGTCGTCTAACCGCCGGCGCAATCCGACGTGGTCGCGTGATTAGCACTTATGACGCCTAACTAATCCCCTAGCTCATTGACACCTGGGCCCCACTTCCTATTTAACCTGGGTTTTATTTCTGTTTAGACTAAACTAATCCCACGGGCCCCACGGGTCAGTTTGACCTGGCCATGTCACATGTTGACCAGGCCCACCTGTCTGTGACCCTTGCTTGCACTGTGTCACCGACATGTGGACCCCACACATTAGGTTTGACCTGGACCCATCCTGTTGACTAGATGATGTCACAGTGATGCAGTGATGAGGTCATAGATGCTTTTCTGGATTTTAAATAAATCACAAATGATTAATTTAATTCAGAAAATGTCCAAAACTTCAAAAATTCATAGTAAACCAACCGTAACTCCAAATGAAACAAGTTATATATGAAAAATGATCAAAAAAATCCAAAGAATCTGATTATGGTATTATCATGCATGTTTGGACAACGTATGCCTGCTGATCAGGTCAAATCAAATAAGTGGCATTTAAATAATCACATATGGAGTTGAATTTGAGTCTTTGGTACAAACCAACTTCATTTAATCTGGTTTTAGTTGCATTAGCTCAAATCACAACATATTTACATGTCATGATCATGCATCATAATGTGCATTGCATTGATTGTATTCTTCTGTGTTTGCCGGTGATTCTTCCCCCCTCGGTAGATGTATGTTTCGACGATGTGATCAATGACACCGATGAAGAGTTATACTATCTTCAGAAGTGCCAGGCAAGAAAAAACCCCTTGTTCATTCCGATACAATCCCACTCTCTCGCTCCTGCTCTAATTTACTACATTAGGACAACAACGATTCATCTGTTACTTGCTGTGGTAGTTGAACCCCTTATCCTCTGCATGACCTATCATTGCCACAGTAAAATAGAGTTGAGTCAGGTCTGATTCATCGGGGATGAATTGGAATGTGGTGAACATGTCCTACCGTCGAGAGCTAAGTGTGTGAACACGATTTGGTAAAGGTAGCAGTGAGAGGCCATGTAGGAGTACATGGTGGGTTGTCTCATTGCAGCCGCCCTCAGGAACTGAGTTCTGTGTTTGTGATCCATGAACAGCTACTACCACGCATTGGGCCCGAAACCAATGGACCCTCTCGACTTATTAACTACCCTTGTCCTCTGTCCAGGGGTTGCAACTAGTTTCTAGTGTTTGTAGGATATGTGTTGGCAGCCGTGCGTAGCGCTGACCCTAGGGGTGGGCCATGATGCGGTAGATACACCGTGGCACGGTGTACCGGGCGCCCGTTTGGTGTCTCGGGAACCTTGCACACATCGTTTGGGGCTATGAGTGAAACTCCGGCCGGATCTCCTCGCGGATGGAACCTGAATAGGCGATAAACCTGGACTAGAAGTACACCCCTGCAGGGTTATAAATGATCTATTCGAATAGCCGTGTCCGCGGTAAAGGACTTTTGGGTTGCCTATAATAGTTCATAGACAAGTAAAAGTGGATACTCTAAAACTCGCAAGATAAGTGTGAGTGCTATGGATGGCCTTCTCGTAGGGAGACGGGAGCGGATCCATAGTGGTGTATTGATATGGTTAATATGTGGACTCGTGTGCGCCACCTCAAAAGAGTTGCTTGCAGTCGTAGTTCAGGTTAGCCACTGAGTCAAAGCTGGCTTGCTGCAGTTAAACTCCACCCCCCTCCCCCCC
>NC_057794.1:527863505-527885845 GCF_018294505.1 Triticum aestivum
GTCTTGCTGAGTACCTTTGTACTCACGTTTGCTTAATTTATGTTTTGCAGAGAGACTTCAGTCTCGCTAGTTACCTCAGCAATGAGCTTTTGCCCTTGGTAGGATCTGGTAGATAGTCAGGCTTCTTAGCCTTTCCCATTTGTAGATGTCTGTACTCAGACATGTTAAGCTTCCGCATGTGCTTTGATTTGTATGCTATGATTGTTGGGTCATGAGACCTATGTTTGTATATCTCGCTCCTCGGAGCCTAATATATAATACTTGAGTTGTAGAGTTTGGTTGTGATGCCATGTTGTATTTGCACATATCGAGCATATTGTGTGTATGATTGAAATGCTTGGTATGTGTGGGATCCGACAATCTAGTTGTTTATCCTTGGCAGCCTCTCTTATGGGGAAATGTAGTCTAGTGCTCCTTGAGCCATAGTAGTCCGGTACAGCCCGGTTCACCGGAGTCCTGTTAGCCCAGCACTACTGCTCAGGACACTTGACTGGCCGACATGTGTTTCACTTCATTCCTGTGTCTGTCCCTTCGGGGAAATGCCATGCGGTGACATCCGGAGTCCTGCCTAGCTTGCTACAGCCCGGGTTCCCCGGAGTCCTGTTAGCCCAGTGCTACAGCCCGGATTCGCACGCTGCTGACCGACATGCACGATGTGATTCATGTATGCCTGTCCCCATAGGTTGGTGCCGCTTTGGATTCACGACTAGCCATGTCGGCCCGGGTTCTCTGTCATATGGATGCTAGCGACATTATCATATACGTGAGCCAAAAGGCGCGAACGGTCCCGGGCCATGGTAAGGCGACACCCGTGGAAATACCGTGCGTGAGGACGCAAAGTGATATGAGGTGTTACCGGCTAGATCGATGTGACTTGGAATCAGGGTCCTGAGAGCCGCCGCCCCTCGTCGCCACCCCCTTCGTCGTCCATCGCCGTCCCCGTCGCCGTCCCGTCGTCCCCGTCGCCGCGCCCCGTCCTCCCGTCGTCCCCGCCCAGCCCGTCCTCCCGCACGTCGTCCCCACCCGGCCCGTCCCCGTCCCCGTCGTCGCCGCCCCGTCCCCGTCATCGCCGCCCCGTCTCCGTCCCCATCCCCGTTGCCGCCCACCGTCATGAAGCCTTGCCGGTGAGCTCCTGCCCCGGCCGCCAACCACACACACACATTGTTATAGAATTGTTAGCAATCTTTCTGTTTTTTAGTTATAGAATTGTTAGAAATGTTAGTTTTAGTTATAGAAATGTTAGTTATATAGAAATATTAGAAATGTTAGTTATATAGAAATGTTTTTTAGTTATAGAAATATTAGAAATGTTAGTTTTAGTTATAGAAATATTAGAAATGTTAGTTTTAGTTATAAAATTTAGAATTTGCATATATGAAATCACAATCCATCATTTAAAAAATGTTACTTTACTTTTGCGGCATATAGTATTTGTTGTCGACGATGCCCGGCCCGCATCCTCGTCGTCGACCCATTAGCGACGACGTCCTGCTTCTGAGGACCCATGTCCGGGACTGGCCTCTGCCGGGCTGGCATTGGGAGGTGCTACCTTCAGGGGCGCGACGCTTGGTGAGGAACCCGGCCCCGGGTCCCATCGTCGACCCTCAACTCCTTTGGTGGCGTTTGCGTGGGCCACTTTCGGTGCGGAGGGAGCCGGCCCCGCCGCAGGTGGTACATCGCCGTGTTAGGGAGGAGGAGGAGCACGTTCATCGCTACATGGCTGCTATGGACATCAGGTTCTCCAATACCTGGCAGGTTCTTTTGGGAGATCACCCGAGGTATGATCCAGTGATGGTTCCTTCTCTTTGGGTGTCCACCGCCCGCACCTCAGGAACAGCGAGTGGCCTAGATTACTGTGTAGTATTCGATCTTTATTAGCTTGCTAGCTAGCTAGCTAGTGATTTATTCGATATTATATCTATTATTCGAGACGATGTATTCGAGATTATATCTATTATTCGAGACGACGTATTCGAGATTATATTTGATGATGCTTATTATGTACTATGATTGATTCAGTTTTTCCTTATTAATTGATTGCATCCATGCATTGTAATTTGAATATATTTCTTTTGGATTAGTTAAACAAAACCTATGGCGGACAATACCAGCAGAGAGGGAGAAGAGGCCCTGTTCAATATCATACGCAAACCTTGCGGGCCAGATGATGATCAGAATGAAGAAGAATATGACAGCTCTGAATATCTAAACAACACTGGGGAGGGTGATATGATATTCGATCGCGACGACCGAATTGATGAAGTCATGAACTATGAACATGACGAAGAAAATGTTAATCTTGAAACAACAAAGACCAGCGAGGTATATATATTTATATAAGCAGGCATCTGGTGATCATCACATGTTTTAAATGACTTGAAGATATATTAACGAATCGATCTTTCTTCTTTCAGCCATCCGGATCGAGCAAATCTTCAGGCAACAGGAAATGAGGCCCGAACAAAAAGTTGAAGGAGGGCGTAAAGTACAATATCGAGGCCATTAAACCTAATGGCGAACCATTAGCGCCTAAGAAGATTGCGGACAAGTTCATTCATCAGTGCGGAGTTCTTGTGAAGGACCAACTCCCGATCTCCCTTCAAGAATGGAGAGAGCCAGCAAAGCCACGTCCAGGAGTTACTTTTGTCGATGACAGACAAAAACTTGTGCTTTGGGAAATGCTCATGGAACATTTCACCCTACCAGATCATTTCATAGATGCAGATGTGGAGAAAGTCAAGGATGCTGCTCTTAGGAAGATGGCGGTTGCATTACAGAACCACAAGATTCGTGAATGGGCCAAGTACGTCAAGGGAGGAAGGAAGACTCCAGTATTCGAGGGAACACTAGAGAGGCAAAGTTCTCATTGGGACAATTTCGTGAAATTCAAGGATTCAGAATTATCTAAGGAACGGTCGAGAATAAACAAGGCCAATGCTGCAAAAAAGGATAAGTTCTATAAGATGGGGCTAGGTGGCTATGCGGTGGGAATGCCTAAGAGGGATAAGTCTGAGAAAGAGATGCTGGATGCAGGTGTCACTCCAGAAACATTGAGCTGGCCCCCCAGGTGCAGGACTTGGTTCTATGCGCATGGGGGGGAGTTGGACCCGAAGACAGGCAAAGTTTCGAAGAAGGCATGTCTGGACGGAGCCGAAGTAAGCTACTTGTTGCAATAGAAGAGGCTCGATCGGGGGTGTTCGAGCCCAACAGAGAGAATGACGAGCTTACGCGTGCCCTAGGAAATCCTGAACACCCGGGAAGAACACGAGGCATGGGCGCTATGCCGTGGTATGAGGGGTTTTCGGACTGGAACACCCACTACAGAACCCGTGCGAGAAAGAAGATTGCGGAGGAGAAGAAGAGGAAGATGGAGGAGGAGCAGAGGAAGCGGGACTTTGGACGCCTTCAAGGCCTAGAAGCAAGTCAAGCGGAATTGGCAGCTAAATTCCAGCGGCAGCAGGAGCAGATCGACTCACTTAGCCAGCAAAGGGGGTCTCAGCGGCTGCAGCAGCTAGCGGATGATCCAGCATTGGATACCACCGCCCCATCCATGCTGAGAAGCAGCGTGGGTTCCGCCCCGGGCGACGCAGTGCTGGATAGATACCTCGTGGATGACATCACGGAGAACACTAACTGCGAGCTACACTTCAAAATGAAGAACATATCCATGAAGGTGGCGGACGTCGTTGCTTTTTCAAATTCCCCCGAGGCAACCTTCCATTGCGACCCGATTCCAGCGGGCTATGCTCGTGTCTTGGTTGATGAGGTGGTGGACCCATATTCAGAGCTACAGCTTGACATTCCTGGAGGTGACGATGAGCACACATTGGGAAAGCCAACCATCATATCATCCTATGGAGAAAGGATTGCATCTTCTTTTGAAGTCTACCGACACCGCGTCATCCGACTCCTCGTCCAAGTCCGCCACCGAGTCAGCAGACTCCCGCTCCTCCAAGTCCACCAACACGTCAGGCCACTCCTCCTCCAAGTCTGGCACAGCTTCAGGCCACTCCTCGTCCTCCAAGTCTGGCAAAGCGTCAGGCCACTCCTCCTCCAAGTCCAGCACAGCTTCAGGCCACTCCTCCTCCTCCAACTCAGCCACATTAGCCATCTTCGCCGCCTCAGCAATCACGGAAGAGAGCCGCCTCAGCTATGGTGCATAGCGGTACAAGTCGAGGTAGTACTGGAGGTACAGGCGGATGCACGCAATTTCAATATGGTCCAAGCCTCGCGCCTCTTCCACAGAGGCCTTACGACAAGTCCGAGGAGGAAAACGTAGCCATATCGAAGGCCGAGGTGGAAGCCCATTTTGCACTGAAACCGCCATCGCCGCCAAGGGAGAAAGTGCCTGTGGAAAAGATTGACAACTTCATTCTTTTGGCTAGAGCACCAGCTCCCAAGCCTGTTGACACAGACTATGAGCGCCACATCAAGAAGTTAAATCGAGCACGTCTATAGAAAGAGGCAAGCTCAAGCTCGAGCAAATCAGCTGGCAAAAGGAGTGGTAAAACCGTTCCCCAGCTGGGAGAACAGGCGGCGCAATCAATCCCCCCGCTTGTTGTGCCAACAACACATGAGAGTAGGCGCGCTCAATATTATTGTGGGCAAACTGTTAATGTTCCCGGGGTGGGCGACATGGTAATAACCGAGGAGCATATTGCGTAGGCTGAAGCGATCGGGATCACTGTTGGACAACTACTCGATATCGAGCCCATGTCTCCGACTAGAGAGGAGGAAATAAAATGGAAATATGTTCGGGGCCAACCTTTGGTCGAGCCAGACGAGGTCAAGATCTCCCAACGAGAATGTATGAATTGCATTGATGGTACATGTACATTACCAAGATTTCCAATCGAGAGTCCCTCATGGTGAATGTCAAGGAGGATGATTACTACCATGAGAAAGCTCTGGTCATTGAGTATTCAGAACTATTTCAACTATACAATCAAGATGCACTCGACAAATCTATCATAAGTTGCTATTGTCTGTAAGTGATTTCTTTCTGTAATTTAACTCTCAAGCTAGCTGTAGTAATCATTTTGATCAATCATTACCTGTAATTATCCTCACTATATTCTTTTTTGTGGTATTATGCAGGATGAAGATTTATGAAATGAAAAAAGGTGGACACTATGGCATTGGGTTCGTTGACCCAAATACCATTAATGAATACACATGGAAATTAGATCCATATTACAAAAAAAAGTGTAGAGGAAAGCATGCTAGAGTTCTTCAAGCGCCTCAAATACAATGAAGATATACTACTTCCTTACAACTTCGAGTGAGTCACACTGTCTTGTACTACAAATTCTGTTTTTGCCTACTAGCTAGCTACATGTTTTTGCTTACATATGCCCGCTTAATTAAGACATGCAAACATGTGTGCATGCAGATTTCACTGGATCTTGTTAATCATTAAAGTTGATGAAGGAACAGTTGAAGTACATGACTCACTACTTAAGAAAGCAAGTGACTACACCATTGTGAAGGGGATAGTCAACAGGTAATTTCAATCATTATTAACTATATCTCGGCCTATTTAATTAGTTCGTCATTTCCTGAAAACAACTATTTAATAACCCATTTATTCATTTTCTTTGTCGGCGGGCAGGGCTTGGGCAAAGTTCATCAGGGCCACTCCAGGCCCATGGAACTAAAATCTGAAATGGTATCGACCCCAGGTAAATAATTAAGTAGTACTAACTAGCTGCCATCTCTTTAATTATCTTGCTTGATTAATTATTATCTAATCAAATTCCATTCTCGTAAAGGCCCTGAAGCAGGCGCCGGGGAATAATCTGTGTGCATACTACGTTTGCACGAACATTCGCATGATGGCATCCGAAAAGAGAAAATCTCAAAGACAGGAGTGGGTACGTTTGTCAGAACACTATTCACAATTTTTACACCATTATCAATATCTAGTCACACAACTAATACACATGCATATTGATCTCCTTCTTAACAGTTCAAAGAGGTGCGGGAGAAGCTCCTAACAGAGGAGCGCATATAAGCAATTCAAGAGGAAATAGCGGGATTTTTGCTCGACCAGGTCATAGATCCCAAAGGAGAATACTATTACCCGCTACCGCCCCCATGAACCACTTCCAATTGTTATCGTGCTCTGAAGGCACCAATTAGGCTAATGCCACAGGCTCCGAAGGCACCAATTAAGAGAAATTGTGTGTGTGTGTGTGTGTGTGTGTGTGTGTGTGTGTGTGTGTGTGTGTGTGTGTGTGTGTGTGTATCATCGAATGTCACACAACCACCATTAATTAATTCACACACATATACACACATGTATATATATATATTATGATCGGTTCTACTAGAAATTCTATTTATATATATGCATACCGTGTACAATATGTAGTATCGTAAAATACCAGCAAACGAAAAAGAATTAAATGGAAAACACAAAATAAAATGAAAAAGAAATCATAAACCCAAAATCCCCCAACCTTTTAATACCAGTTGGTGACACCAACCAGTACTAAAAGGCTCCCTGCCCCCGAAGCTGGATCGTGCCACGTGGTTGCCCTTTAGCACCGGTTCGTGCTGAACCGGTACTAAAGTGGGGGGGCGGGGGCTTTAGTGCCTACACTTTAGCGCCGGTTACGAAACCAGCACTAAAGGGCCATACGTACTGTCGCTATTGCCAGGTTCTGCACTAGTGTTTCTTTTACTTTATGCAATTTTTTATTTGAGTCTCCATCTTCTCTTATAAAGCACCAACTAAGGGGCACTATGATCGTACTTGAGCATTGGGTGTAGCTAATATGCGAGTGTGTTTCATGAATGGATCAATGACTGAGCATAATGGGCTAAGGATAACTTATTTTAGCGTTGATATTTTGAAAGACATGTTTGCTTATTGATATGCTTCAGTATTAAAGTCCTCATGTCAAAACTAGACTATTGCTTTGACCATATAAAAGTCCAAATGTCCATACTATAAAGAAAGGAATATGAGATGACATGTTAGGCAGCATCCCACATCAAAAATTCTGTTTTTATCATTTACCTACTCGTGCACGAGCAGGAATTATGCTTGGGGATGTTGATACGTCTCCAACGTATCTATAATTTTTTATTGTTCCATGTTTTTATATTATCACTCCTGTATGTTTTATAATCATTTTATAGTCATTTTATACCATTTTTGGTACTAACCTATTGACATAGTGCCAAATGTCAGTTGATGTTTTTTGCATGTTTTTACATCGCAGTAAATCAATACCAAACGGAGTCCAAATGCAACAAAACTTTTTGTGCATTTTTTTTGGACTAGAAGACATCCAGTGGGCCGAACAGGCACCTGGGGGTGCTCCGAGGGGAGCATAACCCACCAGGGCGCGCCTTGAGGCCCAGGCGCTCCCTGGTGGGTTGTTCCCACCTTTGTTGCCTACCGAACCGCCTCTTTACTCTATAAATACCCCAATATTCTAGAAACCCTAGGGGAGTCGACGAAAATCAATTCCAGCCGCCGCAAGTTCCAGAACCACCAGATCCAATCTAGACACCATCACGGAGGGGTTCATCATGCCCATTGCACTACTAGGAAAAGGCCTGCTAGTGGCGCACCTGTTTTGCCTACTAATGGCGCACTACATGTGCACCACTAGCACCACGCCATTAGAATTTTTTACTAATGGCACACCACTGATGTGCCATTAGTATCTGGTATACTAATGGTGCACCATGCAGTGCGCCATTAGTATAGCCCACGGTGCGCCTTTAGTATGCCTCCTAGGGGCCATATTTACCCATGTGCTCTGGCTTACTAATGGCGCACTAGTTGATGATGCGCCACTAGTGTCTCTGGCTTACTAATGGCGCACTAGTTTGTGGTGCGCCACTAGTATGAATATTAGGGATTTTTTTCTAATATTTGCACAGGTTACAAAATATATTACTGGACAGAATATAGACAGCACCACACAGCAACAGCAGATTCATCGAATACAATAAAAGATTAGTCTCCGAATACAGCTCATCATATGAGTCTCCGAATTCAAAAGACCGAACAAATATAGAACATTACAAGTCTCGAGACCGCGAGTAGCGAGTTTGTCGGAAGTAATACTAATCCTAACAAGTCCTACTAATCATCATCATACAACTTCTACTCATTATTAATAACAAGTCATATGATCATCATCTTGATAGTTATCGAACCAACCCTACTTAATTGTTCTTAGCACATGATCATCAGTATTAGGCAGGACCTAAATACCCTATTTAAGGTAAAAAAGCATAAAACAATATAGACCCTGACTCTCCATTATGGAGAATGGAAATCACCCTGTCTCCAATTCTTGCACTTCGCTTCCTTTTCCTTCCAAGAACCTCCTTACGACTGTCCATAAATTTTTTCCATCCTTTGATTTGCATGTCCCCACTTCTTTTAGAAATCTGGTATGGACAATTGAGATTCGTAGGATGACCTGGTTGTATGTTCAAAACATTAAGGCTACCTTTCTGATACATCAAATGAGGCACACAATTCTCTGGGATTATCTGTTGAAAAACATAGTAATAACTTCATAGTTAGCAATGATGTACTAGTTTTAGATGTATGCAAAAGATGCACGGATGTCATAATAGTAAAAAATCTTACCAAGGTATCTCCATGGTAGTTACCGTAGTTGAACACATGCACTAGTGGCACGTATTGACCATAATGTTGAGGAGTTTGATTGTAGATATTGTAATTCTCAATGTCAGTATCCGACCAGATGATTTTTCTCCTTGTAAGTTAATTCAGAGCCATTGGTGTAGTGGGTTTTGTCTACCATCTCCCACACATTCTTTGAACAATGAAAATAAGCTGTCAATGGAAATAAGTTGTCAACTATTTTGAAATAAACAATATAAATTAGCTAATAACTATGTTTGAGAAACTCAAATAGCGGTAGAATTGGAGGCGTATCAACAAGGACCCAAATGTCCATATTGTCTTGCTTGATTTTAGGATCACCAACATCCATGGTGACAAGCATACCCTCATCAAAACCATGCATCTTGCAAAATGCTTCCCAATTTTTGCAACCAAAATGGGTTATGCTCCCAGAATTATACAGATTTACTTCAAAATCCACATCATGATGAGTCCTTAGGTGATTTTTCTTCATTTCAGAATTCTCACGGTCTTCAAAATCCATCCTCTCCAAGACATAGCGTCTTGCATGGCATGGGATAAGCTATACTCGAATTGTAAAAGATGAAAATTACACGTTGAAATAGTTGAAGTCATGCTTAATTATGAAAATAACACTTGTCGTCGTTGTGTATCGTTTCAACTTCGAAGGTCTCCTCGAGCTTAATGTTGAAGCGCCGATCATCCTCCAGGTGAGGCATGTCGCACAGACCTCGATCGTCGTGGCACCAGCCGCACTCCCCCGGGAGACTTTCGTTGTCCGATGACGACATATCCTGCGTTCATAATACAAAACTAAATCATCTCTTGCGTTGGGTCCAATAAGATAATCCATAGTGTGGTGAAAACACGCCCTTCGAACTGGTTTGAGCTATTGGTGAATGGAGATGGTCTAAGATTTTCAGTAGTAAGAAGTGAAGTGGTAATTTTGTGAGCAATTGGTTAGGATGAGTGGTTCCTCTTTCCTGTTTAGCTTTACAATAGAATATTGTAAGTCATGCACACTTGTGCATTTTCATCCAGGCCCAGTGGAGTTGGCCTAAAAACATTTCTTTCTTTAAGCCTGCTACATCCATCTCAAGTATTTATGGTCAAGGGTTAGCAGGGCCATCCAAATAGAATATGTGGTATGGGCTTTTTTAGTAGGTCATCCTACCAGATTAGGGTTTATCGATGACGACCAACTGACATTAGTAATAACTACGAGTTGATATCACACTTCTATATGTATAACACAAGAGGCAGTTGATCCTACTTAATTAAGTACTAAGATACCCCTGCCCATGCATTTGGCGCAAGTACCCCATATGTCCTATTTTTAGCAAAGTCATGCTAAAATTCACGGAAATTTTCAGCATGACCTTTGCTGAAAATAGGACATATGGAGTACCAGAATTTGCAGGAACGGAAGTTAATCGACATTCCGGCAAACTCAAGGGCCTGTCGGGGTACCTGCAAAATCATTATCCCCACGTAATGAAGTCGCCAATGGGTCATTTCAGAAGATCACAATGAGACTACCAACAATGACCAAGTACCGGTGGAAATGTTAAATAGCACAAAATCCTATGACTGAATCCTACTCAAGACTTTTGTCATGGGATTCCACAAGCCCACATTGGTAACAATTGTACTTCAAACATGCTGTTACCGGCCAACAACAACTCCAGAACGGAGTTAGCAGAGAAGAAAAAGCACTATAGACAGTCATCTAAAAACTCTTAAATGGCATAGTGCAGAATCGTAAGCAAGATAGCAGGTGAAGCAACTACATATAACATTAGCAGCACTTCATAGCAAAACTAGATGAATGTTTGGCCTCTTGATAAAAAACCATACATCAGCAGCATCACATACATCATACAGGATACATCAGTAGTTCATCAGCAGCATGTTGATGACTTCTAATTTAACAAAGTATCCTATTATTTTACCCTAATGAGACTAACCAACTGTTGAGGAGTTTGGCATATCTTCATAAAAAGATTGTACAATTTTGTTTTCCCAATTCTTTTGCTTCGAAGAGTTATATATTCTTGATTCAGATATTATTCTCGCATGCTCTAGCAAATTATATGCACCTCTGACTAATTATGTCAACTGCCATATATGTTGCGTCAATCGTCATCACTACTTCTCCTCACAAGTAGCAGTAGAAATGGCTGATGTAGATCCATCCACCCACTTTGAGTAAAAGGTTATAGCACCACAAATATACTTTTTCTTGCAAGGCTACATGTCTGAATTTTGACTGCATTCCAACACCAATCTAAATTTTTGTTACTGCATTCTATGGTCTGTCTGAATTTGACAGAGTTATAAATGGCATTGAGCAACAATGTAATGTACATTTACATGTTTTGTCATACTACACAACACAAATGCACAAACTGCCACTGATCATCCTCTATTTTGAGCAAGCTACAGCAGTAGATACGAAACGATGGCTCACCGTGGGCAGCCGGTGCAGAGGGGCGCGACGGCGGCTTCCTGTTGTCCCCGCTACGGCAGAGGGTAGAGGGGAAGCCGGTGCAGAGGACCGTGGAGGAAGGCTGGGCTGCGGCGGGAGTGGGTACCGGCGGCGGCGAGTACAGGGACGGCGGCGGCGAGGTCGGCGGCGATGCTGGAACCCTAGCGTGCGGACCTGCTCGAGGTAAGCCCGAGAAGTCAGACCAAGGGCACGCGGCAGGCATGAGCCACGGAGAAGTGAGGGGTGCGGGGGAGGGGAGGCAGGGGGCTTACTGGGGAGGGCTGGTGTAACGCCCTTGATGCGGCTATATCTCCCATGTGTCGGAGCACGACTTAGAGGCATAACCGCATTGAAAGCAATGTCGCAAGTGAGGTAATCTTCACAACAACCCATGTATTACAATAAGGGAAAAGGATACATAGTTGGCTTACACTCGCCACGTCACACAATGCATAAATAACATTACATTCATCCAAATATACTCAAGGGCCGACTATGGAACCAAAATAAAGATAAACCCCAAATGCAACATAGTCCCCGATCGCCCCAACTGGGCACCACTACTGATCATCTGGGAAACACACGTAGTATCGTCCTGAGTCCTCATCGAACTCCCACTTGAGCTCTGTCGAATCACCTGGAATGGCATCATCGGTCCCTGCATCTGGTTTTGGAAGTAATCTGCGAGTCACGAGGACTCAGCAATCTCACACCCTCGCGATCAAGACTATTTAAGCTTATAGGTAGGGTAAAAGGTATGATGTGGAGCTGCAGCAAGCGGCTAGCATATATTGTGGCTAACATACACAAATGAGAGCGAGAAGAGGAGGCAAAGGCACGATCGATGGACTATGATCAAGAAGTGATCCTAGAACAACCTACGATCAAGCATAACACGAGACCGTGTTCTCTTCCCGGACTCCACCGAAAAGGATACATTAAGTGACCTACATGAACACATGTACAGTGAGACTAACCAACTGTTGAAAAGTATCCTATTATTTTACCCTAATGAGACTAACCAACTGTTGAGGAGTTTGGCATACCCTAATATTTCTAAGTCCCTGAAATCAGCAACATTAAGTGACCTACTTTGCATGCTTGTGCAAGTCACCACAGAGATCACAAAAATACATGACATACAACACCATCGATGCGGCTATATCTCTCATGTGTCGGAGCACGACTTAGAGGCATAACCGCATTGAAAGCAATGTCGCAAGTGAGGTAATCTTCACAACGACCCATGTATTACAATAAGGGAAAAGGATACATAGTTGGCTTACACTCGTCACGTCACACAATGCATAAATAACATTACATTCATCCAAATACACTCAAGGTCCGACTACGGAATCAAAATAAAGATAAACCCCAAATGCAACATAGTCCCCGATCGCCCCAACTGGGCACCACTACTGATCATTTGGGAAAGACACGTAGTATCGTCCTGAGTCCTCATCGAACTCCCACTTGAGCTCTGTCGAATCACCTGGAATGGCATCATCGGTCCCTGCATCTGGTTTTGGAAGTAATCTGCGAGTCACGAGGACTCAGCAATCTCACACCCTCGCGATCAAGACTATTTAAGCTTATAGGTAGGGTAAAAGGTATGATGTGGAGCTGCAGCAAGCGGCTAGCATATATTGTGGCTAACATACACAAATGAGAGCGAGAAGAGGAGGCAAAGGCACGATCGATGGACTATGATCAAGAAGTGATCCTAGAACAACCTACGATCAAGCATAACACGAGACCGTGTTCTCTTCCCGGACTCCACCGAAAAGAGACCATCACGGCCACACACTCAGTTGATTCATTTTAATTAAGTTAAGTTCAAATCTTCTACAACCGGACATTAACAAAATCCCATCTGCCCATAACTGCAGGAACGGCTTTCGAAAGTTCAAATCCCTGCAGGGGTGTCCCAACTTAGCCCATCACAAGCTCTCACGGTCAACGAAGGATATTCCTTCTCCCAAGACAATCTGATCAGACTCGGAATCCCGATTACAAGACATCTCGACAATGGTAAAACTAAACCAGCAAAGCCACCCAGATGTGCCGACAAATCCCGATAGGAGCTACACATATCTCGTTCTCAGGGCACACCGGATGAGCCAAACGTCGGGTAGGCCAGCCCAGAGTTGCCCCTAGTAGCCACGGGCATCGCTTAGTTGGAACAACACTTAGAGAAGCACTGGCCCGGGGGGTTAAAATAAAGTTGAACCTTGAGTCCGCGAAACCCAAGGGAAAAATGCTAGGTGGAGAATGGTAAAACCAATGTTGGGCCATGCCAAAAGAGTTTTATTCAGGGCGAACTGTCAAGGGGTTCCCATTATAACCCAACCATGTAAGGAACGCAAAATCAAGGAACATAACACCGGTATGACGGAAACTAGGGCGGCAAGAGTGGAACAAAACACCAGGCATAAGGTTGAGCCTTCCACCCTTTACCAAGTATATAGGTGCATTAAGATAAACAAGATAATATGATGATATCCCAACAATAAATATGTTCCAACAAGGAACAAAACTCCAATCTTCACCTGCAACTAGCAATGCTATAAGAGGGGCTGAGCAAAGCGGTAAACATAGCCAAACAACGGTTTGCTAGGACAAGGTGGGTTAGAGGTTTGACATGGCAATATGGGAGGCATGATAATCAAGTGGTAGGTATCATAGCGTAGGCATAGCAAAAGAGCGAGCATCTAGCAAGCAAAGATAGATGTGATTTCGAGGGTATGGTCATCTTGCCTGCAAAGTTCTCTGAGTTGACTTGATCCTCGTAAGCGTACACAACGGGCTCCTCGATCACGTACTCGGCTCCCGGCTCTACCCAAAGCAAGAACAACAAGCAAAAGGAACACAATCAACCACGTGCAAAGCACAAACAACATGATGCAAACATGGTATGATATGCGGGATGCGATATGTGATGCATATGCATGATTCGGAAAGGAATGATTGAACCTGGTCTCAACTTGGAAATCCAAGAGTGCCACTGGAAACAGGAGTTGATTTCGGTCGAAATCGATATAAAGATCACAGGAATCGGATGCACGGTTTGAAAATGACAAGCAAAACAAATATGGCACCGGGCTGCGATTTACAGCACGAGACCATCTAAATGCAACAAGAACAACATGCTACAGCACACCAACATGACAACAAAATACATGGCAGGGATCCACTCAATATGCTTGACAATAGATGAACACTAAGCTACGGCTAATTCACTCAATAGCAGGTTCAAACAAGCATGGAAAAAGTGCAAAAGATATCAGGTTTCAGACTTAGTGAAATTAACAGCATGTCAGGAATTTAACATCAGGAAGCAATGTTCAGAGCAATGAACCAACATGCTATAGGAACATATCATGGCAAAGCAAGGCATGGCATGAAGCTACTCAAAGCATGCAACAAAAGTCCCTTATTGACCATAAGCCAAAAGGGATCGGAAAATACGATTTCAACCACGTGAACATAGCAATTATCGTTAACAGATTCAGACTTAGTGAAAAACTGGAACAAGGCAAAACAGATAACAAGTAGGCATGTTTATGAGCTCGATGCACTCACTACGAGGCATTGCATGATAACCTAAGCATACGCCCAGCAAGTAGACATGGCATAGAAGCTAGACATGGCAAGAACAACATTATAGCATGCACGGATCAAGTACAACAAGCTCGGCAAAATTGTTAAACATGTTGACAATCTGTTAGGAACATTTTGTAGAAAAAGTAGAGCTCGATTGACTCAAGCTAGGGTGCTCGATAATTGCAAACAAAGACATGGATGGATAGAGCACCACAATATCTACAAAACATCCTTACTGATCATTCTCAAAAGATGCACGGATCGCTAGGTAACAACATGAACACATCGCATAAAAATTAGGACACGGCAGAGACTTGGAATATTTCCAAGTCCCTGAAATCAGCAACATTAAGTGAACTACTTTGCATGCTTGTGCTCCTCACCACAGAGATCACAAAAAAACATGACATACATCCCTGTAAACATAACATGGCTTGTGCTCGTCCCTGTAAACATTAATCATGGCAAAAATGACAAAAGTGCATTTGCTGAGAAGAAACTGGAACTAACATCACATATCCCTCTTCCAACAGCATTTCGGGAATCAAGATGAGCTCAAATGAAAATTATGCAATGCGATGAAATGGAGTGCTCGTCGAGACGAACATTTCGATATGCTACACGCATGAATCGAAGCAACGGGTGCAGAGATATGAGCTGATGAACAAGTGCAAAAATATTGGGGAGGAAGGAAAAAGTCAACCCTAGGCTAGGGTTTACTGTAGCGGCGGTTTCAGATCCGGCAACGGGCACTTTTGCGGTGGTGGAACTCGAGGTCTCCGGCAAGGCAGTGAGCACGATCCGGCGAAGTGGAGGACGAGGGGCGCCAGAGAGGGCTGGATCGCGCCGGATCCGGACCGGTATGGTGCGGCGGCAAGGTTTGGACTCCGGGCGCGGCGAGGTGGCGATGGAGGCCGCGGTGGCCGGCAATGACGGGCGCGGCGGCGGTCGGCGTCAAGGGCGGCGGCCGGCGAAGGACGAGCGGCGCTGGGGCGGCACGCGGCTTCGGGCAGCCGGCGGGGCGAAGGAACGGGCTCGGGGCCCAGCAATGGGCTCTCTGGGCCCGGCGGATCCGGAAAAGTGGGCACCTGGGAGGACGAATAGGGGAGTGCCACGTGGCGGCGGCGGGGTGAAGCAGACGTTGTCCGGCCGGGCGGAAATTTGTCCGGCGGCACGTGGAGAGGAAGGGTCTAGGGTTTGCCCGAGATTTGGAATGGGGGGTCTTTATATAGGGGTAGAGGGAGCTAGGAAGCTCCAAATAAGGTGCGGTTTGTGGCCACGCGATCGTGATCGAACGGCCTAGGTGATGGAGGAGGTTTAGTTGGGTTTTGGGCCACTTTGGAATGGTGTTGGGCTGCAACACACACGAGGCCTTTTCGGTCCCTCAGTTAACCGTTGGAGTATCAAACGAAGTCCAAATGGTACGAAACTTGACAGGCGGTCTACCTGTGGTAAACCAAGGCCTCATGACAAGTCTCAGTCCAATCCGAAAAAGTTGAATACCCGCACACGAAAAGAGGTAGAAAGGGACACCGGAGGACATAGGAGCGCCGGAATGCAAAACGGACAACGGGGAAAATGCTCGGATGCATGAGACGAACACATATTCAAATGCAATGCACATGATGACATGATATGAGATGCATGACAAAGACAAAAACACATGAAGACAAAAACCCGACAACGAGGAAATATCATAACTTAGTGCCAGAAACAGCAAGAGTTGGAATACAAATAAGGTAGGTTACACCCGGGGTGTTACAGCTGGGAACGGCGTGGGGTCGCCGGCGATCTCCGCGGCCGAAAGAGGAAGAAGGGGTCGGGGACGATGCTTTGGGCACTAGTAGAAAAAGGGTCAAACGTGAAGCACATTAGCACCAGTTCGTGCCACGAACCGGTACTAATGAGAGTGGTGGCAGGATGTTGTCAAAATGGGGCCCCTCCAGCCCCTTTAGTACCGGTTCTTGGCACAAACCGGTACTAAAGGTCGTCCTACATAAACCCTTCGTCCACCCGAGCTCGCTCTATTCTTCCCCTTTCCCCTCTCCTCTCTGTTCTTCCCCTCTTCCTCTCGAGCTCAACACACATTTTGCCCAAAATTTGTCAAGATTTGAAGGCCCCCATCCATTCAAATGATCACAAAGGTTAGCAACTTTGTCCTTTCATCTCTCGTTGCTAGATTAGCTCTTGCAATGCTTTATATAGTGATTAATTTGTGAGTTTAGTAATTTGGGAGGATATATATATATGTGCTAGTATTTGATTTATATGCAATTTGAGGTCAAAAATAACACTTAGTTTGCATATGTAGGTGTGGTTTACTTAGTGCCTTCTAAATCTCCATCGTAGCCACCGTCGATCGCCCGCACCATCCCGTCGCCGGCACCACCTTGTGGTGAGCCTCTTGTTCATGAAATTTTATATAAAAATTGATGTTTGTGTGATTTAGATATATAGTTACTCATATAATTATCTTACCCGTACGTTGTTTGTTATACATATAGTGCCATGGTTTTGATATCCGTCCCCGTCGGCCCTAGTCCTTATTATGATTCGGATGTGGTATGTATATTCTCTTTTAAAACTAGTTGCATTTCGTGTTTATGACAAATTATGCCCATCAAGTTGACATAGAAATTTTTTCTAGGAGGTATGTGAACCGGAAATTCCAACCGACCCTATTGCCGAGAGGTTAAATTTAGTTGAAAGAGAAAACGAGTACTTGAAAGAAAAATTGAAAAGAATTGAGGGGGAGAAGATGGAATTGGAGTTCCATGTTGCCGATGTCATCGATGATCACAAGATCAAGATGGAGAAAATGCGCTTGAAGATTAGAAAGATTAGAAAATATGCCATCGATAGTGAGGCTTGGTATCATTATGCTGTTGGAATCATTGTTACCTTAGTTGCGATCTTGATCGTATTTTTTGTAGCATTTAAATGCTTTAGCTAGAGAGTTATTTGTTTGTTGCATTTAAGTGTTGTATTAACTTTATGTGTGAACTTGTATTAATTTGGTCTATTCGGTGTTGTGTAATGAAGATGAGCCGGCAATGGATGTACGATGACCGATGCTCTCCCCAGTTCATTGAGGGCGTGCATACTTTTCTGCTTGCGGCTGAGGCAAACAAGCGGGCGCATGGTTTTATGCCTTGTCCATGTGCTCACTGTAAGAATGGTCACAATTACCCTACGTCAAGAACCATTCACGTCCACCTGTTTAAGTCCAGTTTCATGCCCCATTATAATGTTTGGACCAAGCACGGAGAAAGAGGGGTTATGATGGAAGACAATGAAGAAGAAGAGGACGACGATAGCTATCCTGGCCATGGGTTCCCTGAATACGATGATACGACAATGGGAGAAGAAGCTGAGCCGGTAAAGCGGGAAGAAGCTGAGCCGGCAATGCGGGAAGAAGCTGAAGAAGAGGCATCAGTTGAGCCCGTTGATGATCTAGGTCGGGCCATTGCCGATGCAAAGAGAAACTGCGCAAGTGATTTGGAGAAGAAGAAGTTGCAGCTCACAAAAAATTGTTGTACCCGAATTGCATAGGTGACAAGAAAAAGCTGGGCACCACACTGGAATTGCTGCAATGGAAGGCAGAGAATGGTGTATCTGACAAGGGATTTGGAAAGTTGCTGGTAATGATAAAGGATATGCTTCCAAAGGACAACGAATTGCCCGAGACTACGTACGAAGCAAAGAAGGCTATCTGCCCTCTAGGGTTAGAGGTGCAGAAGATACATGCATGCCCTAATGATTGCATCCTCTACCGCGGTGAGTACGAGGATTTGAACGCTTGCCCGGTATGTGGTACATTGCGCTATAAGATCAGCCGCGATGACCCTGGTGATGTCGAGGGCCGGCGCCCCAGGAAGAAGATTCCTGCCAAGGTGATGTGGTATGCTCCTATAATACCACGGTTGAAACATTTGTTCCAAAACAAAGAGCATGCCAAGGCGATGCGATGGCACAGAGAAGACCGTAAGAAAGATGGAAAGTTGAGATTACCCGCTGACGGGTCGCAGTGGAGAAAAATCGAAAGAAAGTACGGGAAGGAGTTTGCAGATGACGCAAGGAGCGTATGGTTTGGTCTAAGCGCAGATGGCATTAATCCTTTTGGGGAGCAGAGCAGCAACCATAGCACCTGGCCTGTGACTCTATGTTTGTATAACCTTCCTCCTTGGTTGTGCATGAAGCGGAAGTTCATTATGATGCCAGTGCTCATCCAAGGCCCTAAGCAACCCGGCAACGACATTGATGTGTACCTAAGGCCATTAGTTGAAGAACTCTTACAACTGTGGAATGGAACAGGTGTACGTGCGTGGGATGAGCACATGGGGGAAGAATTTGACCTAAAGGCATTGCTGTTCGTGACCATCAATGATTGGCCTGCTCTCAGTAACCTTTCAGGACAGACAAACAAGGGATACCGCGCATGCATGCACTGTTTGGACGATACCGACAGTATATATTTGGCTAATAAGAATGTGTACCTGGGACATCGTCGATTTCTTCCGAGCAGGCATCCCGTAAGAAAGAAAGGCAAGCATTTCAAAGGTGAGGCGGATCATCGGACGAAGCCTCGCCACCGTACTGGTGCTGATGTACATGATATGGTCAAGGATTTGAAGGTGGTCTTTGGAAAGGGTCCTGGTGGACAACCTGTTCCGAATGACGCTGACGGACGCGCACCCATGTGGAAGAAGAAATCTATATTTTGGGACCTGCCCTATTGGAAAGACCTCGAGGTCCGCTCCGCAATCGACGTGATGCACGTGACAAAGAATCTTTGTGTGACCCTGCTTGGCTTCTTGGGCGTGTATGGGAAGACAAAAGATACACCTGAGGCACGGGAGGACCAGCAACGTATGCATGGAAAAGACGGCATACATCAGGGTCATGCAAGCTACGCTCTTACGAAAGAAGTGAAGGAAATACGCTCTTACCAAAGAAGAGAAGGAAATCTTCTTTGAATGCCTGCTCAGTATTAAGGTATCGTCTGGCTTCTCGTTGAATATAAAGGGAATAATAAACATGGCAGAGAAAAAGTTTGAGAAGCTAAAGTCTCATGACTGCCACGTGATTATGACGCAACTGCTTCCGGTTGCATTGAGGGGGCTTCTACCGGAAAACGTTCGATTAGCCATTGTCAAGCTATGTGCATTTCTCAATGCAATCTCTCAGAAGGTAATCGATCCAGAAATCATACCAAGGTTATAGAATGATTTGGTGCAATGTCTTGTCAGTTTCGAGTTGGTGTTCCCACCATCCTTCTTCAACATCATGACGCACGTCCTAGTTCACCTATGCGAAGAGATTAACATTTTGGGTCCTGTATTTCTACACAATATGTTCCCCTTTGAGAGGTTCATGGGAGTCTTAAAGAAATATGTTCATAACCGTGCTAGGCCAGAAGGAAGCATCTCCAAGGGCTGTCAAAATGAGGAGGTCATTGAGTTTTGTATTGACTTTATTCCTGACCTTAAGCCGACTGGTGTTCCTGAATCGCGGCATAAGGGCAGACTGGATGGAAAAGGCACACTAGGAGGGGAACAAATAATATGTATGGACGGACATTCTCTCACTGAAGCACACTACACAGTTCTACAGAATTCCGCCTTGGTGGCTCCGTATATGGATGAACACAAGAATTTGCTACGTTCCAAACACTCGGAGCGGTCTGATGACTGGATTACACATGAACAAACCAGGAGTTTCACCAGCTGGTTGCAAGCACGTACCATGCATGACACCTCTATTGAAGATGACCTGTACTTGCTATCCTAGTTACCATCTTCGAATATAATGACTTTCAAAGGGTACGAGATAAATGGTAATACATTTTACACGATCGTCCAAGATAAGAAGAGCACCAACCAAAACAGTGGTGTTCGCTTTGATGCAGAAACCAAGACGGGAAAGGAAACATATTATGGTTATATACAGGACATATGGGAACTTGACTATCGACGTGGTTTGAAGGTCCCTTTGTTTCGGTGCAAATGGGTCAATATGACAGGGGGCGGGGTAACGGAAGACCCGCAGTACGGAATGACAACAGTGGATCTCAACAATCTTGCGTACGCAGATGAACCATTCGTCCTAGCCAATGATGTGGCACAGGTTTTCTATGTGAAGGACATGTCTACCAAGCCAAGAAAAAGAAAAGATAAGGAAGCGAATGCATCGTACGATGAGCCAAAGCGGCACGTAGTTCTTTCTGGGAAGAGAAACATCGTGGGAGTGGATGACAAGACAGACAAGTCAGAACATTATGAAAAGTTTGATGAAATTGCTCCATTCACAGTGAATATTGACCCGAGCATCCCGTTAAATGATGAAGATTTTCCATGGCTACGACGCAAAGGGACACACGCGAAGAAAAAGTTTCACACCCAAAGATCTGGGATGTGATCGGCTTAACTATCATCACTTTCTTCTGTGTTTCACACCCAGGAGGGAATCTCTGTAATAGTTAGGGTAGCTAGTTATGTGTTTTGGCATTTGAAACGCGAAGAAATTTTATGTGCAAGCAAATTCTTTCATGCATTTACTGATTTTTTCAGCTAAATGACCCTGAAATTGAAAAGCATTTCAAATGAACTCAGAAAAGGATGAAAGTTGGCATGGTATCATAATTTCACCCACATAGCATGTGCAAAAAAGTAGAGAGGGTTACCGCAAAAACTGGATGCACTTCGTGTACAAAATGGACAATCTGTTTCGAAGTATCAGGGTTTCGGACAAAAACTCATCCGTTACAAAGGCATTTCATTTTTTAAATAACCTAAGCATTACCAAATTGAATATAATGATAAAACACACTAATATTAAACATAAGAAAAAAAGAATCACTGAAAAATCTATTTTCAAAGTTAAGTTATTCACAAAAATAAATAAAGCAAAAAAATAAGAAAAAAAAGCCCACCTACTGGGCCACAGCGGCCTGCATATGACTAGAAACCCAAATTCAAGTTGGGCCAGGATGCAGGCCCGCTAGCCCAGTAGGCCCAACAGGGCATCGCAGAAGAGGTAGGCCCAGAAGGCCTGCTTAAGAGAGGAGCTCGAGACAGCAGCGACGGCGGGGCTTATAAGCAGGTGCGAGTGCCCCTCGGCTAGCGAGGTGGGACTAAACTTTTGTGCCCCTCGCCTGGCAGCGCACACCCTTTAGTACCAGGTCGTGGCACCAACCGGTACTAAAGGGGGGGCCTTTAGTACCGGTTGGATCCACCAACCGGTACTAAAGGGGGTCGCTTCCCGCCGCTTGGCCTGGCCAAAACAGGCCTTTAGTACCGGTTGGTGGCTCCAACCGGTACTAAAGGTGTCCCCTATATAAGAAACACTTCGAAAATTTTCAGTTTCTCATCTCCCACTTCTCTCTGCCGCTGCCCCGTCCCGCGCCGTCGCCGCCCCTGTCGCGCCGTCCCCGTCGACTCCGTGACGCCCCCGTCCTCGTCGCGTCGTCCCCGTCGACTCCGCGGCACCCCCGTCGCCGGCCCGTCGCCGGCCCTGCCGCCGCACCGGCCCGTCGCCGATCCCCTCGCTTCGCCGTCGCCGTCGCCTTTGGATCGACCTCGCCTCGCCGTCACCGTTGACTCGACCTTG
>NC_057794.1:527886073-527892277 GCF_018294505.1 Triticum aestivum
CGCACACACATGCGCGTGCGCACACACACACTACACGCACACGCACACACACTACACACACACTAGACGCGCACACACACACAATTTTTCTGTTTTTAGCTTTTAGTTTTTTCTGTTTTTCTGTTTTTCATACAAAGTTTTAGATGAATTAATTAATTAGATTAGATTAATGTCAAATAGTATATAGAAATGTTAGTTATAATATATATAATGTCAAATGTTATAGAAATGTTAGTTATATAGAAATGTTAGAAATTTTGGAAATGTTAGTTTTAGCTAGCTAGATGAATTAGATTAATTTCAAATTGTTAGACGATGATCGATGTTTTTTTAGTTTCTTATATTTTTAGTTATAAAATTTAGAATTTGCATATATGAAATCATCACAATCCATCATTTAAAAAATGTTACTTTACTTTTGCGGCATATAGTATTTTGTTGTCGACGATGCCCGGCCCGCATCCTCGCCGCCGACATGTCCGCGACGACGTCCAGCTGACCCATGTCCGGGACTGGGCTCCGCCGGGCTGGCACTGGGAGGTGCTGCTTGGAGGGGCGCACCGCTTGATGAGGAACCCGGCCTCGGGTCCCGTCGTCGACCCTGATCTCGTTTGGTGGCGTTCGCGTGGGCCAGTTTCGGTGCGGAGGGAGCCGGCCCCGCCGGAGGTGGTACGTCGTCGTGTCAGGGAGGAGGACGAGCACGTCCATCGCTACATGGTTGCGTTAGAGGGCGGCAGGTTCTCCAATACCTGGCAGTTTCTTCAGGGATCTCACTTCAGCTATGATCCTGTGAGGGTTCCTTCTCTTTGGGTGTCCACCGCCTAGCCAGTGATGTACTATTCAATATTATATATATTATTCGAGATGATGTATTCGAGATTAAATCTATTATTCGAGACGATGTATTCGAGATTAAATCTATTATTCGAGACGATGTATTTGAGATTATATCTATTATTTGAGACGATGTATTTGAGATTAAATCTATTATTCGAGACGATGTATTCGAGATTATATCTATTATTCGAGACAATGTATTCGAGATTATATCTATTATTCGAGATTACACTAAATTGTTTTATATTTCTTTTGGCATAGTTAAATAAAAGCTATGGCGGACAATACCGACAGGGAGAGAGAGAACAGACCATGTTCGATATCATACTCGGGCCAGATGATGATCAGAATGAAGAAGATTTTGACGGCTCCGAATTTCTAAACAAAAACCGGAGAGGGTGATATGATATTTGATCGCGATGACCGAGAAGATGAAGTCATGAACTACGATGAAGAACATGTTGATCCTGAAATAACAAACACCGGCGATGTATATATATTTATATAAGCAGGAATCTGGTGATCATCGCATGTTTTAAATGAGTTGAAGATATATTAACGAATCGATCTTTCTTCTTTCAGCCATCCGGATCGAGCAAATCTTCAGGCAAAAGGACAAAACGAGGCCCGAACAAAAAGTTAAAGGAGGGCGTAAAGTACAATATCGAGGCATTCAAACCTAATGGCGAACCATTAGCGCCTAAGAAGATTGCGGACAAGTTCGTTCGTCAGTGCGGAGTTCTTGTGAAGGACCAACTCCCGATCTCCCTTCAAGAATGGAGAAAGCCAGCAAAGCCACGTCCAAATGTTACTTTTGTCGACGAGAATAAAAAAACTGCTTTGGGATACTCTCATGGAATATTTCACCCCACGAGATCATTTCACAGAAGCAGATGTGCGGAAAGTCAAGGACGCTGCTTTTAGGAAGATGGCGGTTGCATTCAAGAACCACAAGAGAACGACGTGGGAGAAGTACGTCAAGGGAGGAAGGAAGACTCCAGTATTCGAGGGGATACTAGAGAATCAAAGTGCTCATTGGGACGATTTCGTGAAATTCAGGGATTCAGAATTAGCTAAGGAACGGTCGAGAATAAACAAGAAGAATGCCGAAAAAAAGGATAAGTTCCATAAGCTGGGGCCAGGTGGCTACGCGGTGGCAATGCCTAAGTGGGATAAGTCTGAGAAAGAGATGGAGGATGCAAGTGTCACTCCGGTTACTAAGAGCTGGCCCCCCAGGTGCAGGACTTGGTTCTATGCGCATGGGGGGGAGTTGGACCCGAAGACAGGCAATGTTTCGACGAAGGCATGTCTGAACAGAGCCGACGATGCGCTACTTGTTGCAATACAAGAGGCTCGATCGGGGGTGTTCCAGGCCGATAGAGAGAACGACGAGCTTACGCGTGCCCTGGGAAATCCTGAACACCCGGGAAGAACACGAGGCAAGGGCGCTATTCCGTGGTATGAGGGGTTTTCGGACTGGAACGCTGACTACAGAACCCATGCGAGAAAGAAGATTGCGGAGGAGAAGAAGAGGAAGATGGAGGAGGAGCAGAGGAAGCGGGACTATGAACGCCTTCAAGGCCTAGAAGCAAGTCAAGCGGCAGCAGGAGCAGATCGACTCACTTTGCCAACAAAGGGGGTCTCAGCAGCTGCAGCAGCTAGCGGATGATCCAGCATTGGATACCACCGCCCCATCCATGCCGAGAAGCAGCGTGGGTTCCGCCCCGGGCGACGCAGTGCTGGATAGATACCCCGTGGATGACATCACGGAGAACACTAACTGCGAGCTACACTTCAAAATGAAGAACATATCCATGAAGGTGGCGGATGTCGTTGCTTTTTCAAATTCCCCCGAGGCAACCTTCCATTGCGACCCGATTCCAGCGGGCTATGCTCGTGTCTTGGTTGATGAGGTGGTGGACCCATATTCGGAGCTACAGCTTGACATTCCTGGAGGTGACGACGAGCACACATTGGGAGAGGCCATACATCATGTCATCCTATGGAGAAAGGATTGCATCATCTTTCGAAGGCCACCGACACCGCGTCACCCGACTCCTCGTCGAAGTCCGCCACCGAGTCAGCAGACTCCCGCTCCAAGTCCACCAACGCGTGAGGCCACTCATCCTCCTCCAAGTCCGGCAAAGTCTCAGGCCACTCCTCCTCCAAGTCCGACACCACGTCAGACGTCCACTCCTCCTCCAAGTCCGGCACAACCTCAGGCCACTCCTCCTCCAAGTCCGGCACAGCTTCAGGCCACTCCTCCTCGTCCAACTCAGCCCCGTCTGCCGTCTCCGCCGCCTCAGCAATCGCAGAAGAGACACCCCACAGCTATGGTGCATAGCGGTACGAGTCGAGGTTATAGTACAGGAAGTACAGGCGGAGGCAAGCGATATAAATATGGTCCAAACCTCAGTACTCCTCTTCCTGTGAGGGCTTACGACAGGACCGAGGAGCAAACCAATGCCATAGTGCGGGCAGAAGTCGACGCCCATTTTGGACCGAAACCGCCACCGCCGCCAAGGGAGAAAGTGCTTGTGGAAGTAGTTGACCACTTCATTCGTATGGCTCAACCACCAGCTCCTAAGCCTGTTGACACAGACTATGAGCGCCACATCAGGAAGTTACATCGACAACGTCTATAGAAGGAGGCGAGCTCGAGCTCGAGCAAACAACAAGAAGCTTTCAAAAAATGCGGGAAAACCGTTGCCCAGCTGGGAAAACAGGCGGCGCAATCGGTCCCCCCGCTTGTTGTGCTGCCAACAACACGTGACAGTACGCGCGCCCAATATTATTGTGGCCAAACAGTTTACGTTCCCGAGGTGGGCAATGTGGTAATAACCCAGGAGCATATAATGCAGGCTGAAGAACTCAAGATCACTGTTGGACAACTCCTCGAGATCAAGGACATGCCTCTGCTTACAGAGGAGGAAATAAAACGGAAATATGTCCGGGGCCAACCTTTGGTCGAGCCAGAAGATGTCAAGAAGCTCCCAACGAGAATGTATGAATTGCATCAATGGTACATGGACATTACCAAGAGATCCGATCGAGAGTCCCTCATGGTGTATGTCAAGAAGGATGATTACTACCATGAGAAAGCTGTGGCCGTTGAGTATTCTGAACTGTTTCAGTTATACAATCAAGCCGCACTCGACAAATCTATCGTCAGTTGCTATTGTCTGTAAGTGATTTCTTTCTGTAATTTAAGTCTCAAGCTAGCTGTAGTGATCCTTTTGATCAATCATTACATGTAATTATCCTCACTATATTCTTTTCTGTGGTATTATGCAGGATGAAGATGTATGAAATGAGAAAAGGTGGACGCTATGGCATTGGGTTCATTGACCCAAACACCGTTAATGAATACACATGGAAAATAAACAAGCATCATGAAAAAGAGGTAGAGGACAGCATGTTCGAGTTCTTGAAGCGCCTCAAATACAATGAAGATATACTACTTCCTTACAACTTCCAGTGAGTCACACTTTCTTGTACTAGAAATTCTCTGTTTTGCCTACTAGCTAGCTACATGTTTTTGCTTACATATGCCCGCTTAATTAAGACATGCAAACGTGTGTGCATGCAGATTTCACTGGATCTTGTGTATCATTAAAGTTGACGCCGGAACAGTTGAAATACTGGACTCGCTACTCAAAGCAAATAGTGACTATAACATCTTGTTTGGGATAGTCAACACGTAATTTCAATCATTATTAACTATATATCTCGGCCTATTTAGTTCGTCATTTCATGATATGAACTATTTAATAACCCCTTTATTCATTTTCTTTGTCGGCGGGCAGGGCTTGGGCAAGGTTCATCAGTGTCACGGACGGCGAATGGAAACCACACCTAAAATGGTTTCGAGCCAAGGTAAGTAATTAAGTAGTACTAGCTAGCTAGCTAGCTAGCTGCCATCTCTTTAATTATCATGCTTGATTAATTATTATCTGATCAAATTAAATTCGATTCTCGTAATAAAGGCCCTGAAGCAGGCGCAGGGGACTGATCTGTGTGCATTCTGCGTTTGCGAGAACATTCGCATGATGGCGTCCGAAAGGAGCAGATCTCAAAGACAGGAATGGGTACGCTTGTCAGAACACTATTCACAATTTTTACACCATTATCAATATCTAGTCACACAACTAATACACATGCATATTGATGTCCTTCTTAACAGTTCAAAGAGGTGCGGGACAAGCTCCTAGAAACGGAGCGCGTAGAAGCACTTCAAGAGGAAATAGCGGGATTTTTGCTCGACCAGGTCATAAATCCGAAGGGAGAATACTATTACCCGCTACCGCCCCCATCGACCAGGTCATGAACCACTTCCAATTGTCATCGTGCTCTGAAGGCACCAATCAGGCTAATGCCACTGGCTCCGAAGGCAACATGCATATGTAGGAGAAATTGTATATAGCTATACATGTGTGTATGTGTGAATTAATATGGTGGTTTGTGAGACATGATTGATGATATATATATGATTGGTTCTACTAGAAATTCTATTTATATATATATATATATGCATAACGTGTACAATGTGTAGTATCGTAAAATACCAGCAAACGAAAAACAATTAAAATGGAAAACACAAAATTAAATGAAAAAGAAATCATAAAACCAAAAAAACCCAAACATTTAAGTACCGGTTGGTGTTACCAACCGGTACTAAAGGGCTCCCGGCCCTCGGAGCTGGCTCGTGCCACGTGGTTGCCCTTTAGCACCGGTTCGTGCTGAACCGGTACTAATGGGGGGGGCCTTTAGTGCCGAAATTTTAGTGCCGGTTACCTAACCGGCACTAAAGGGCCTTACGAACCGGTGCTATTTCCCGGTTCTGCACTAGTGGGGTCTCTTCCGGCCGCGTGAGCCATCGGGGAGGATGAGGGAGACACGGCGGTGCTTCTGGGATCAGCGGCAGGGCGAGGGTAGCACGATGGCGCGGCTATGGCGTCGGGGGACGACGACCGGGCGGCGGAAGAAGGGGGTGTGAGGGTGTGGCGAGGGAGGGGGAAGTGGATCTGGCGAGGGAGGGATGAAGGGATCGAGCGAATTAGCTAAAGATTACTAATGGCGCACCCCCTAGCGGTGCGCCATTAGTATGTTTTTTATAGCAATGGCGCAGCCTCGAGCGGTGCGCCATAAGTAATCTTTTTTTAGATAGCAATGGCGCACCAGCCAGCGGTGCGCCATAAGTAATTTATTATTATTATTTTTGTTGCATCTAATAATTTTTTAGAAAATTCATATGAATATGAAACAGTAATATTTTTTTATAAAGACAGTAATAATTTTTTAAAAAATATCATCAAATTTGTTATTTGAAAATATTTATGAATATAAAAAAATATCATCAAATTTGTT
>NC_057794.1:527892531-527893040 GCF_018294505.1 Triticum aestivum
CGGGGGAGGGTACGGGGATGTCCTCGGTGACGGTGGAGTGGGGGAGGGTGCGGTGGGTCATCGGCGGCAGTGGAGCGGGGGCGTGAGGGTGTGGCGAGGGGGAAGTGGATCTGGCGAGGGAGGGATGAAGGGATCGGGCGAATTAGCTAGGGGGGAAGATTACTAATGGCGCACCCCCTGGCGGTGCGCCATCAGTATGTTTTTTTGATAGCAATGGCGCACCCCCGAGCGGTGCACCATAAGTAATCTTTTTTAGATAGTAATGGTGCACCAGCCAGCGGTACGCCATAAGTAATTTTTTTTATTTTTTGTTGCATCTAATAATTTTTTAGAAAATGAATATGAATATGAAACAGTAATAATTTTTTATAAAAACAGTAATATTTTTTCAAAAAATATCATCAAATTTTTTATTTGAAAATATCATCAAATTTGTTATTTGAAAATATAATCAAATTTGTTTTTTTGTATTTTTAGCTGCATTCATTTAGGACGGTGGAGCGGGGGAG
>NC_057794.1:527893429-527896548 GCF_018294505.1 Triticum aestivum
GTCGTCGGTGGTGGAGCGGGGGAGGGTGCGGGGGGTCGTCGATGGCGGTGGAGCGGTGGAGGGTGTGGGGGGTCCTCGGCGGCGAGGGGGATTTGGCGAGGGGGGTAGCGATCGAGATGCAGGGGGATCGAGATCGAGTGTCCTCATAAATATTCAATATTTTTTCATATTGAATATGAAAAAATATCATCAAATTTGAAAAAATATTCATGAATTCAAAAAGTGCCCATGAAATTTAAAAATATTCATGAGTTCAAAAAGTGCCCATGAAATATAATTGAGAAATGAAGGCTACAGTTTAAATACAATCGATCTTAGCTAGCTATCTGTTCACAATCTTCTTGCCCTTATTTTTCGTAAATGGAGTTCTTCTTTTGAACGGGCGTCCTTTAGGTAGGGTGGTCCTGCTTCTTCTTGTGGTGTATGCTGCTACTTCAACATCGTCGTCATGTTCCATCTTCGGGTCACCGTACTTGTCGAAGTCTTGCTCATTAGCGACTCCATCCATTTCGATGATCTTCCTTTTGCCTCTCCTCACGACAAGCCGAGACAAGCTTGGAGGAGGAGGTGGAGAGAATGAAGTGGGGAAAGTGGGTGCGTAGGTGGCTGTCCAAAATATCTAGCTGGTCCCAGGTTACTAATGGCGCACCACCTACGAATGCGCCGATAGTAACCCTGGTTACTAATGGCGCACCAGCTGGCGGTGCGCCATTAGTAGTTTTGCAAAAAATAAAAGATGATAGTAGTGGCGCACGTGGTGAGCGGTGCGCCATTACTAGTTAAACTAGTAATGGCGCACTGTTCCCTGGTGCGCCGTTAGTATTTTTGGGAAAAATATTTTAGTAGTGGCGCACCATTGGTATGGTGCGCCATTAGTGTGATAGACACTAATGGAGCACCAGCACATGGTGCGCCACTACTATATAGTAATGGCGCACCACATAGTGTCCATATTATTTATAGCCCTTTTCCTAGTAGTGTTGGTGCCTCTCCGATGATGCGTGAGTAGTTCTTTGTAGACCTACGTGTCCGTAGTTAGTAGCTAGATGGCTTCCTCTCTCTCTCTCTTTTTATTCTCAAAACAATGGTCTCTTAGAGATCCATATGATGTAACTCTTTTTGCGGTGAGTTTGTATGGATCCGATGAACTTTGAGTTTATGATCAGATCTATCTTTTTACCAATGAAAGTTATTTGACTCTTCTTTGATCTCTTATATGCATGATTGCTTATAGCCTCATATTTCTTCTCCGATATTTGGGTTTTGTTTGGCCAACTTGATCTATTTATCCTACAATCGGAAGAGGTGCTTTGTGATGGGTTTGATCATACGGTGCTTGATCCCACTAACAGAAGGGGAACCGACACTTATGTATCGTTGCTATTAAGGATAACAAGATGGGGTCTATTTCTACATAGATGGATCTTGTCTACATCATGTCATCGTTCTTATTGCATTACTCTATTTCTCCATGAACTTAACACACTAGATGCATGTTGGATAGCGGTCGATGTGTGGAGTAATAGTAGTAGATGCAGGCAGGAGTCGGTCTACTAATCTTGGACGTGATGCCTATGTAATGATCATTGCCTGGATATCATCATGATTATTTGAAGTTTTATCAACTACCCAATAGTAATTCGGTTACCCACCGCTTACTATTTTTCTCGAGAGAAGCCAGTACTGAAATCTATGGCCCCCTGGTCTCTTCCTTATTATATTTTCCCTTGCGGTCTATTCTTATTTACTTTTATTTCGGGTATATAAAACCAAAAATACAAAAATATCTTGCTACAGTTTATTTTATCTCGCGTTTCCGCGAGATCTATTTATCAAATTATTACAACTTTCTCATGTCCGTTTGCCAATTTCTGGCGCCATTGCCCGAAAAGGATTGACAACCCCTTTAACACGTCAGGTTGCGAGTATTTGTTATTTGTGTGTAGGTGCCGTTCACGTAGTATTGCATGATTCTCCTATTGGTTCGATAACCTTGGTCCCATCACTAAGGGAAATAGCTACCGCTGTTATGCTGCATCATCCCTTCCTCTTTGGGGAAATATCGACATAGCTCTAGCAGACATCACTGTCCACTTGAGTCAACCAAGCTTCTGAACGAGGGGGTCAAAATAGCAGTTTTTCTCCAGGATCAAAACCCAATATGTCATCTGAAGATTTAATAATGTTCGCGACCCGGTGGGACCAATGATGAGTTGAACCGCCCTCACGCTGAACACAATGTTGCAAATCAACAATGGTCATGGGTGATGGAAATATGCCCTAGAGGCAATAATGGTTAAGGTTTCCTAACCATAGGCATGAGTTTTCATTTGATAACGAGATCACATTATTAGGAGAATGATGTGATGGACAAGACCCATTTGTTAGCTTAGCATATTGATCGTTCAGTTTATTGCTATTGCTTTCTTCATGTCAAATATATATTCCTTCGACTATGAGATTATGCAACTCCCGGATACCAGAGGAATACCTTGTGTGCTATCAAACATCACAACATAACTGGGTGATCATAAAGATGCTCTATAGGTATCTCCAAAGGTGTTTGTTGAGTTGGCATGGATCGAGATTAGGATTTTGTCACTCTGAGTATCGGAGAGATATCTCTGGGCCCTCTCGGTAATACAAATCATAAGCTTGCAGGAAAATGACTAAAGGAATTTAGTCACGAGGTGATGTATTATGGAATGAGTAAAGAGACTTGCGATAACGAGATTGAACTAGGTATGAAGATACCGATGATCGAATCTCGGGCAAGTAACATGCTGACAGACAAAGGGAAGTGTGTATGTTGTCATTATCGTTCGACCGATAATGATCTTCATAGATTATGTAGGAGCCAATATGGGTATCCAGGTTCCGCTATTGGTTATTGCCCGAAGAGGTGTCTCGGTCATGTCTACATAGTTCTCAAACCCATAGGGTCCGCACGCTTAACGTTCATTGACAATATAGTGTTATATGAGTTATATGTTTTGGTTACCGAATTTTTTTCGGAGTCCCGGATGAGATCACGGACACGACAAGCAGTGTTGAAATGGTTGGGAGGTAAATATTGATATATAGGATGATGGTATTTGGGCACCGTAAGTGTTTCGGGA
>NC_057794.1:528249548-528289734 GCF_018294505.1 Triticum aestivum
CGACGTCTTGCTCATCTGGTGTGCCCTGAGAACGAGATATGTGCAGCTCCTATCGGGATTTGTCGGCACATCTGGGTGGTTTTGCTGGATTTGTTTTATCTTTGTCGAGGTTGTCTTGTAGAACCGGGATACCGAGTCTGATCGGAATGTCTCGGGAGAAGGTTTATCCTTTGTTGACCATGAGAGCTTGTGAAGGGCTAAGTTGGGACTCCCCTGCAGGTATTTGAACTTTCGAAAGCCGTGCCCGCAGTTATGGGCAGAGGGGAATTTGTTAATGTCCACTTGTAGATAACTTAAACCTTACCTTAATTAAAATGAATCAACTATGTGAGTAACCGTGATGGTCTCTTCTCGGCGGGATCCGGGAAGTGAACACGGTGTTGGAGTAATGCTTGCCGTAGGGTGTTCTCTAGTTCTTCGTTCGTGCTTTGCCTTCTCTTCTCGCTCTCTTTTGCGAACAGGTTAGCCACCACATATGCTAGTCGCTTGCTGCAGCTCCATATATTACCTTGCCTTACCTATAAGCTTACATAGTCTTGATCATGAGGGTGCGAGATTGCTGAGTCCCTGTGGCTCACAGATTACTTCCAAACCAGATGCAGGGCCTGATGACTCCATTCCAGATGATGCGCTTGAGCTCAAGTGGGAGTTCGATGAAGCTTCCCGTCGATACTATGTGTCTTTCCCTGATGATCAGTAGTGGTGCCCAGTTGGGGCGATCGGGACCATGTCGCATGTTGGGGTTGGTCTTTTATTTTGGTAGTGTAGTCGGACCATGAGTGATTGGATGATGTAATGCTATTTACGTACTTTGTTTGACGTGGCGAGTGTAAGCCAACTATGTACCTTTACCCTTATTATTATCTATTTACATGGGATGTTGTGAAGATTGCCTTTACTTGCGACATTGCTTTCAATGCGGTTATGCCTCGAAGTCGTGCTTCGGCATGTGGGAGATATAGCCGCATCGAGGGCGTTACAGATTCATTGTCTCCAGTAGAGGTATTGAAGCTAATCCGGCCAAAATCCGAGCATTGTCACTGTTGGCTACCCCAACAGACCTCAAACAAATACAAAAATTGACTGGATGCATGGTGGCTCTAAGCCGCTTTATCTCCCGCTTGGGAGAAAAGGCATTACCCCTTTATCGCCTCCTCCGGCGCACCGAACACTTCGAGTGGAGGGATGCCGCCTCGGCCGGACTCAACGAAATAAAAGCCATATTGGCAACAAACCTAGTCATGGCCGCGCCAAACATTGGCAAACCAATGCTATTATACATTGTGGCAACTCATCAAGTAGTAAGCGCAGTGCTCGTCGTCGAGCAAGAAGTGGACGGACACAAATTCCCCCTTCAAAAGCCGGTCTACTATGTGTCCACTGTCCTTACTCCATGCAAATCACGGTACCCGCATTATCAAAAGATAGCGTACGCTGTATTTATGGCATCCAGGAAGCTGCGACACTACTTTCAAGAGTGTTTGATAATGGTAGCCTCGGAAGTACCACTTAACGATATTATAAACAACCGCGATGCGACAGGCCGGATTGCCAAGTTGGTCATTGAGCTCCTCCCGTTCGACATAACTTACTAGCCACGGCGAGCTATTAAGTCGCAAGTTTTGGCAGACTTCATCGCTCAGTGGACGGAAGCCGAACTCCCTAAAGAGTACGACACATATTCAAACTGGATCATGCACTTCGACGGCTCCAAAATGTTGGCTGGTCTGGGGGCTGGCATCATTTTGACGTCCCCAACAGGAGATACTGTTCAATACGTACTATAGATAGTGTATACGGACTCCAACAATGCAGCCGAATATGAGGCCCTCCTACATGGTCTCCGGATGGCAGTATGCATGGGCATTCAATGCCTAGAGGTGCGCGGGGATTCGAACCTCGCGATATCCCAGATAAATGGAGACTTTGATGCCAAAGATCCAAAAATGGCAGCTTATCGCAATGCCATCCTAAAAATGTCAGCTCGGTTCGATGGGCTCGAATTTCATCATGTGGCTCGGGAAATCAATCAGGTGGCGGATATCCTCGCCCGCATTGGCGCAAAACGCGACGCGGTCCCTCCCAACATATTTTTGGAACGGCTCTTCAAGCCATCCGTAGCATGGGAAGGGGACACTAGTAACAACAGTCCAGACCCGGCCAAAATACCCGATACTGAACTCTCTGACACAATCGAAGGCTCCGCCATCGAAATAACACATCCAGCCCACGAAATAATGGCCGTTATTGCCCCATGGACAGAACCATTCCTGGCCTACCTAACTAGACAGGAACTCCCGGAGGACCAAGACGAGGCACGCTGCATAGTGCGGTGATCCAAGGCCTACAGGGTCCATGAGGGAGAATTGTACAAAAAAAGCGATACTGGAGTCCTTCAAAGGTGCATCTCCGAAGAGGAAGGGTGGAACCTTTTGGCAGGAATTCACGCCAGACTCGGCGGTCATCACGCCGCAGCCCGGGCTCTTGTAAACAAGGCCTTCCGTACAGGATTCTATTGGCCAACGGCCCGGGGCAGATGCACCGGACTTGGTCCAACGTTGCACCGGTTGCCAGCTCTTTGCAAATCAAAGCCACATGCCACCCACCGCCCTCCAAACAATCGCCATTACATGGCCCTTCACGGTCTGGGGGCTTGACATGGTTGGACCCCTTAAAGAGGGAACCCACAAGAAAAAATACCTATTGGTCATGGTGGATAAATTCACCAAATGGATAGAGGCTAAACCGGTTAAAACAGCCGAATCCGGTCCGGTGATAGATTTCATATCCGGGGTCGTACACCGTTACGGTGTCCCCCACGGCATCACCACTGATAATGGCACGAACTTCACGGCCGACGAGGTAAAACTCTGGTGCAGCAAAATGGGCACCAAGCTCGATTATGCTTTAGTCTATCACCCACAAACCAACGGTCAAGTCGAATGAGCGAATGGTTTTATAATGATCGGCATTAAACCCAGATTAGTGCGCTCCTTAACGGAGTCTGACACGCACTGGGTAGAGGAGCTCGACTCTGTACTCTGGGGGCTGCAGACCATGCTGAATTGTAGTTCCGGATATACACCGTTTTTTATGGTGTACGGCGCAAAGGCAGTCCTGCCCTGTGACATAATTCATGACTCACCTCGAGTGCGCATGTACGAAGAAAGAGAAGCCGAGCTCGATAGGCAGGACAGTCTGGACACTCTGGAGGAAAAGCGCGACGTAGCCAAAGCCCGTTCCGCATTTTACCAGCAACAGGCTCGCAGATACCAAAGCAGAGAAGTACGGGCCAAAACTTATAACATTGGCGAACTAGTTCTACGGCTGCCGGATAAGAAAAAGAACAAGCTCGAGCCCAAATCGGAAGGTCCCTTCATTATCGACCAAGTTCTGACCGGTGGAGCGTACCGACTACGGGATGCATCGACTAGTCGACTCGAGCCGAACCCATGGAACGTAGCCAGGCTTCGAAGATCCTACGCTTAGCACCGGACTCTATGTTAGTCCCCTCCATTTGTCCATTTCCTGCATATGCATCATCTGTCTTGTTTCCCTTCTCTTTCTTTTATTTCTCTAGGCCTTCAAGGGTCACCTTGTGCCTCACTCGTACATTACAGATGCGCTAGCCGCACTCTTTATACCTTGGCGCTTCTTTCATAGAAGCTTTAATTATTTCACTGAGCCTCACACCCAACACATGTGTTATACTTCCGCATGTACCTTTTTTCACCATTATATGCATCGATATGACTTAAGTTTTGGCCAAGCTGGGTTGCCTGGCTCTTGTATTTATGCCCTACGTTCCTGTTAATTCGTCTAGGGCATAAGGGGAGCACCTCTACGATTGTTACCGCTGGGTCAGCCGGACGTGTACCTCAGACTAGGTGAAGCCGAAAGCTAGCGTTCTTAAGGGAATATTCGGTCGGTGAACAAAAGATGAATTTCATTATTCATATCTGCCCCTAGATGATTTTTTTATGCTTCTTATCGCAGTCCGGACATGCACTTTAGGGCATGCTTACCCACGGAAAGGAACCCTTAACGGAACTATTCTCCCTAGAAGATGTTTCTTACTACCCATGTAATATAACATAACTAGTTGGGCACTTGTCTGATAAAGCACTAATGACCCCTATGTCTGGTCTCCACGCATGCCCCAGTTCTTACATAACCGAGAGGGTTTTCTGATACACTCCAGACTATCGGGTCCCGAGGTTGAAGCGAAAAGGTTTGCCACGACAAACGATCTACAATCTGGCTAGAAGGCATTATACATGCCAATTTAAAATTACATAGTCAATTTGACTGGTTGAATTCCTCTTCAATACGATCTAATAGGTTGTCTAGTCTACAGTCCTGTTGGGAATACTTTGCGGCCAATTCTACCTGGCCGTACACTAAGCTCACAGGGATCTCCTTCCCATCAGGGCCCACTGGTCCGACTTCAGCCATGTGGTTCGGGTCAGCCTTCGTGTATCGTGTCTTCACCATCGCCCAGGCTTCCCTGGCGCCATGACGGCAGGCCGATATCTTCCATAATCGGAAGCGCCGTCGTGCTCCCTTCAGCTTTTCTGCAAGATCTCCAAGGCCTTCGGGTATGGAGACGGATGGCCACAAGGTCTGGGCGACGCCTTGCATCACCTGCCGAACTCGTTCGTGCAGCTGTGAGAGCTCGGGAAGAAGATCAGCCATTGAACTGGGCATCTCCTCGGCAGGACGACCTGTTAACATACCTACAGACATAACTCTGTCAGCCAGCTTCCTCGCCGAACTCTTTTTCAAAGTTCGTTCAAGCACTTACTAAATATGCCGCGTTGAAGCCGTCGATTCTCCTTAACAGAGTCCGACAGTTGGGCCCGAACATCTTTTAGTTCCACCCCAGCTTGGTGTTGGCATATAGGAGATCATTCTTCTCCTGCCTCACCCTCGTAAGCACGCTCTCACCGGCCTTCAGCTGGCGTATGAGCTGTTGCTTATCCGGATTCACTCCAGCGTCATCTACAATTTTATCATCAGATCTGCATATACGCCGCATTCTAATATGATATTTATCATTCGAAGGATATGTTACCAGAGGGGGTCTCTTTGGCATCCCCTGCTGCGGCCAGTGCGGCCTGAAGTTGGGCTTTGCACTCTTCCAGCTCCTAGGACAGTTGAGTATTCTTTTCTGTAAGAAACAAATGATCCTTAAATCAGTTATCCTAACTGTTTCAAGTCTCAGGGGCTACTGATATATATAATCATCAAATTTTCTCACCCGTATATCCTTTACATACTGCTCCGTGGCTCTAGCTAGACCATTTTCAGCGGCACGGAGGTGCGCGTCTCCCGAATTGAAGGCATCCAATGCCTCTGGGGAGAAACAAGCGACACGAAGAACAGTCCGGCGACGCCTGTGGTTCATGGCACTTTCCACCTCGGAATGGGTGGCGGACAGTTTATCCGCATTCTCTGTCGGAGGAGCACCCGGCGCACGCCTTGTATTCGTTCCCGCCTCCGAATCCGGCCTTGGAGCCTGGCTTGTGGAGGCGCGATTGGTAGCCTCTCCGGGTATAGTCCGACGAGCGCTCTTTTTCCTGAAAAGAAGGCATGGGCGTTAATATGCCTCTGAGAATAATGTCTTGCAATAAAGACGGCGCGCCGTACCGCTGCACCGGTGTCTCAATCCGGACTGCGGATCATTTCAGCCTGCCTGACCTCGCGGCCCCTTGTTGGCTAATTGCCACAGGCTCGGCCTTCTGTCCCGAGGACCTCCCCTGCGAAACACGGCTGTTATGCGGCAATCAAAAAAGCGCAAGGACGGATCCCTTTTTAAAGTGTTGGGACTTCGGTCTCAGTCACCTGTGAGGCTGGAACTAGCCCAGGGTAATTGGCAGTAATGACCACCAAAGCATTGTCATTACTCGATTGGTAAAATACCCCATCGATCAGCTCCACAGATACGTCCGGATCCTCCTGGGAGGCCGGATCAAGGGACCGTCTGGGGTCCTCAGGTTGTGGAGGAGGGTTGTTTATCTCCTTTGCAGCCTGGCGCAGATCCTGCGATGAAATCGCTAGAATGAATACTTAACTACGGGAATACGAAATGGATGGACGATAAAAAGTCTCCGCTTACCCAGCTCGGAGGGTTATACATAGAAAAACCACCCTGCGGGTTGACACGAAGGAATTCCTCCTCTTCTCCCTTGTACAAAGTGGATAAGATCTTTATTAGATCAGCAGCCGATCCCGGCCCTTTGCGGCCGTGGCGGGTGGCGTCATCCTCCCCGTTGAAATCCCACATGGGGTGGCCTCTATACTAAACCGGTTGCACCCCCCGCATAATACATGTGGCCATGACCTCGATCATGGTCAGTTCGGATCGAGCTAAAAAACTTATCCGGCTCATCGGGTAAAGAATGTCCCTGTCATCTTCCTCCAGGGGGCTCCGTGGACGCCAGCTCCAGCCTTTCTTCAAAGGGGCGTTGTCGAACTCAGGTAGGCCGGTCCGAATAGGATCTGGGAGGGGGACGTCTTCTATATAAAACCATTCTGAAGGCCAGTCTTCGGACATCTTCTTTGGGGTTCCGGACAGGCATCCGGTCCCGGCGACACGCCACACTTCGGCTCCGCCCACAAGGCAGCACAGCTTCCTCCATAGAGTGAAATGAGCTTCACAACCCAGAAACAACTCGCAAAGGGCTACGAATCCCGCGATGTGCAGCAGGGAGGCAGGCGTAAGATTGTGCAACTGGAGGCCGTAGAACTCCAGGAGCCCCCGGAGAAATGGATGAATTAGAAATCCGAGCCCTCTTACCAAATAAGGGACAAGGCAAACCCGCTCTCCCTTGGAGGGATTGGGAAGGCTCTCCGCTTGCTCTCCGCCATTATAGGTGGCAAGCCCGGCTCGAACCGGGACCAGGTACGCTGGGGGGGAGAAATCCCTTGGACTGAAGCATCACTAATTTTCTGTGCGGGACGGAACATCTCTCCCAATCTCCAGGCTTGGAGCTGGGGGTGCGAGAGGAGGAGATGCGTCGACCGGCCATGATGGAATGGATCACTGTCGGGTGCGCTTCGATGAAGGATCGCCAAGGGAGGATGGTGTGATTTGGATCTGAATCCTCGTCTTTTTAAATAGGCGGCTCGTTCACATATATAGCTAGGGGGGTAAATGTGAAAACACCCTGGCTCTTCACATTTGCTCGACACGTGGAAAGTGGCCATTATTGGGCGTAGAAGCCAAGGAGTACAAACCTTCACAAGAAACCGGACATTATTTCGACAGGTACATAGAATTTGGAGAGGAACCCGCCTTGCAATGCCGAAGACAATACTGCGCGCTGGACTCATCGTCATTGAAGCCTGGTTCGGGGGCTACTGAGGGAGTCCTGGATTAGGGGGGTCTCCAGACAGCCGGACTATCTCCATTGGCCGGACTGTTAGACTATGAAGATATAAGATTGAAGACTTCGTCTCATGTCCGGATGGGACTCTACTTGGCGTGGAAGGCAAGCTAGGAAATACATATATGGATATTTCCTCCTTTGTAACTGACCTTGTGTAACCCTAACCCTCTCCGGTGTCTATATAAACCGAAGAGTTTTAGTCCGTAGGACAACAATCACAACATACAATCATACCATAGGCTAGCTTCTAGGGTTTAGCCTCTTTGATCTCGTGGTAGATCTACTCTTGTACTACCCATATCATGAATATTAATCAAGCAGGACGTAGGGTTTTACCTCCATCAAGAGGGCCCGAACCTGGGTAAAACTTTGTGTCCCCTGCCTCCTGTTACCATCCGGCCTAGACGCACAGTTCGGGACCCCCTACCCGAGATCCACCGGTTTTGACACCGACAGTCTCCGTTTGAGCTGAAGCCTTATGCACCTTGGATTAAGAGATTCCTCAGGACAAGGTCTTCACTCAACTACAAAGCTGATTTTCAGAATCACCTCAGCTACTTGCCCCCAATTGAAGTCCTCAAGCAGACCTATTCCTCAGTTGATGGAAAGGGCAAGGCACCAGCTGTTATAGATGAAGGCATTCGTCCATTGGATGGTCAGTTTCGCAAGGCTGCCTCTTATTCCACCAATGATGACTCTGCCACACATGACTCTGCCAATGCACCCAAGTCTACTCCTCAAGCCACTGCTCCTCGTGTGATGACTGATCGTGAGCTTCTGCTTAGTCTTCAACAGAAGGTGGATCGAAATCATAAATGGGTTAAGCGTCAGTTTGGTTCGTTTCTTCACAACATGACTGCTACACACAATGCAGTGAAGAAAAACCATTACTACCTCCATGAAGTCTTCGGTCGCACCTGGGCAATCCAGTCACATCTGTATGGTGAAGACGATCTGAAGAAAATGGGTCTCAAGGAAGATTTTGACTGGTCTGCACCTCCACCGAAGAAATTCAAGAAAGTCAAGGTTCCTTCTCTCGTGGCCAGCTCATATTCTTCCTCACGCGACACTGATGAAAATGAAGACTTGGACGACACTGCGGCAGGCCCTACTACAACAAATGACCCCAACAACGCTGGCGCTCCTTCATCAACTTGATATTCTTCAGGGGCGTTAGTCCTCATATACGATCCTTTTGGTCATTTCATGACAAAGGGGGAGAATTTTGAGTTAGTCTTCAAGCGGGTCTTTCTATATGGGCGTTTTTTTTCAAGTTACAACTCTCGTTCTTCTGAGACTTTATTGGATCGAGTTGTAAACTTAAACGCGATGGTGCTCTGATACTCTTGATACGTTTTTCTGCATGCTTATTCCTCGTTAATATTATTGCACGCATGCTGAATTACATCAGTCACCATATTTCATCATGCATTTCAAATTCTTCATTGTTATATGTCAAATGCGTGTATGAATTACAAGATATCGGGGGAGATCTCCATGATCCAACTCTTCAAGTGTGCATTGCTTCAAAAGCAAATTCCTCACTATGCACATCTTCAGGGGGAGTTCTTCTATATCTTGCAATCAAATTCCTCAATATCAGTATTTACACTTCATATGATTATCCCCATTGAAAACTTAACCTATATTGTCATCAATCACCAAAAAGGGGGAGATTGTAAGTGCATCTAGTGCCCCTTAGTGATTTTGGTGTATTGAAGACTTATAGGTTAAGGGACTAATGCGTTTGTGAGTGTACACAGGTCTATAAGTCTATGAGGAGTTTGATATTTACAGAAAAAGTCGACCCCTAAAAATGAAGTCCTTCGACTAAAGATTTTGAATCTCCGAAGACTTTCTGAAGACTTTGAAAGTGAAGAAATTGGTGTGACCTTGAAGACTTAGTGTTCATTCGAGGAACATGAAGCGTGAAGACTTTTGTTTTCGTAGTTTCATTTTTTCTTTCTTGAGTCATAGGAAACACCATACTGTTAAAGGGGGTCGAGGAAATACTAAGGAAAAATTTCCATGTGATGCTCAACTCAAAATCCTACACCTACCAATCCCTTCGAGTAAAGCCATTGGAAATATCATACAGTCCAGTCATATTCTTCAGTGACAGAGACGAAGTTCTTATGGTCTCTGAGGAATTTGTTCTGACTGAGGAGTTGGGAATTCGCCAGTGCGGATTGCCTACACAATGAGAAACATGATAGCCCTGAGTATTTTGCTACTCAAAATTCCGACCGTTGCTGTGCTATGTGCCAGCTGTCCCAAAATATCTATCCACCTAACGGTCATATCATTGAAGGGCATTTATGTCTTATCATGTCGGGTTGCTCCCTAGGCTATAAATAGCCGCCCCCTACAACCACTAGTTGGTTGGCTGCTCCGAGAGAAACTGACACTTGTCATTTGAGAGCAACCCATCATCTGAGGACTTTGAGCGAAAATCGTCGAGTGAGGAAAAACCCAAACCCAAACACCTACAAACCCCAAGTGATTGAGCATCACTGAAGAGATTGATTCTGCGTGGATCTGACGCTTGTTACCTTTGAAGACTATGCTTTTTCCAGACTATGGTCTAGAGCATCCAAGAAGAATTGTGAATCGCCAAGTGACCAAGTTTGTGAAGGTTTGGAAGTCGCCTGAAGACTTACCACGAGTGATTGGGCGAGGTCTGTGTGATCTTAGCTCAAGGAGAATACGGTGAGGACTTGGTGTCCTGAGCTGCGTGTTCAGGACTGGGTGTCCGAGACTGTGTGTCTTCGAGTTTAAATACTCAGCCACTCCAACCAGACATACAACTGAGACAACTGTTGGAACTGGTCTACCAAATCATTGTCTTCACCAAGCTTATTGGTTCTATTCCCTCAACTCGTTCATTTCCTCATAACTGTGTTGTGTGTTTGTTCATATCTGTGTTTGAAGACTTTGACTGAAGACTTTCTCAATTTCCTCAGTTCAATTTCTTCAGTCTGTTTGTCTTCATCCTATGTTATCCTGTGCTTACGCTTCCCGTACTCTGTCCCTGTCTTCATTTCATCATGATGACTATGCTTGTATTCTGTGATGTTTACTTTTGAGTAGTTATTCCGTTGCTAGTAGTTCTTCACTAAGGAATTTCCTCACCAGCAAATTCCTCAGTGAAGAATTTCATAAAAATCGCCTATTCACCCCCCCTCTAGTCGATATAACGCACTTTCAGTTAGAGTTGTTACGAGCGGCGGTGGAGCATCAATATATGCATCAACAGGTATTTTCTTGGAGATATTGCTCTCTCACCAAGATTATAAAAATCGTACTAAATCGAAACACTTATTTTCAGACGAAGGGAGTAATATTTAAGTTGATATCTGATGTTTAGCCTTCACGAGTACCCACTAGAGTTCCGGACGACTACATTTTTACTTTTTATGGGTAGGCAGTATGAATTTACATAAATTCATAGTATTGTATACATTGGTGCTTCTAATTTATTATGATAAATACAAAATTACAAACTAATCTTTGTTTGCAGTCTTTACCATATGTGTGTGTGCGCGCGCAGACCAACATATGAAATGTAGTCATTACGCTTTGCTAATTACTCCCTCCGTTCCCAAATACTTGTCTTTCTAGGCATTTCAAATGGACTCAACATACGGATGTATGTAGACATATTTTAAAGTGTAGATTCACTCATTTTGCGCCGTATGTAGTCACTTGTTGAAATCTCTAGAAAGACAAGTATTTAGGAACGGAGGGAGTAGATTTTTTCAATATTATTTAGGAACGTATGTATGTACTCCCTCTGATCCATAATAAGTTCATGGTTATATTACAAATTTGAACTAAAACCACGACGTTTATTTTGGATTGGAGCGAATATGTTTCTTGTGCATTGGTGTAAAAAATAATCTTATTTTGTGCATATAGCATGGTTAAATCTAGGCTTAGATATATTTTTGTTCCAAAATTTATTGTTTTGATGCAATCATTCAAAAAAAGCCTAGATAAACGTGGTTCTTAATGCTTTCAACCTTGTGCCGTGGCCCGGTTCCATGACCCGGCCAACCCTTGTTCAATGCTACTGGAGTTTGCTCATCGAACAATTGTCGCTTAATTGGCATACACATTAATTTCTTCTCCTGTTGCAACGCACGAACATATGTGCTAGTGTTTTTTAAAAAAGTTCATAGAGTACAAAGTTAAAGAAAGAGAAAAGAAAAATGAAAACGTAGAAAAGAGGAAAATAGACAGGAAGAAGAACCAAACTAACGGGCTGGCCCTTTACCGCGGACTGGGGTGCATGTTTTGGTCACTATCTCCAAACATACACGGGGAATAGGATGCGCGAGACGAGACGAGAGGGGTTTCTCTCGTTGAAGACTGCGCCAGCTGGGCGGGCACACGGGCGCGGCCGCGCGGGAGGCCAAAACCTTCTTTTCCTGTTTCTTTACGTTTTCTGTTTTCTTTTTTACTTTTAGTTTTGTACTTTCGTTTAAACTTTAAAATAATTATATATATATATATATATTTAAAAACCACTCATAAAAACATTTAAAAAATGCTGAACAATTATTTGAAAAAAATGTTGAACATGTATATAAAAATGTTGGTCATGTATATAAAATTGTTCAACAACTATTTGAAAAATGTTGACCAAGTATTTGAAAAAAAGTTGTACAAGTATTTAAAAAATGTTCTCCGATCATTGTCCCATAGTGATGGCAACTAATGTGGAGATCCACTCGCATTGGCGCTTCCATTTTCAGAGTTTTTGGACGAAGCTCCCGGGATTTGATGAGGTAGTGGCGGAGGCTTGGAACAAGCCGGTGGACGGCCCAGATTACTTTAAAGTATTCAACACCAAGCTGCTCAACACTGCCATTGCGCTACGGAGATGGAGTGCGCGCAAGATTGGTAACATTGCGGAGCAAATTATGCTACCCAAGGAAATTATACTTCAGCTTGACAAAGCTATGGACGTGAGAACCCTCTCTGCCGATGAAAGATGGCTTCGTGCAGATTTGAAAAAGAAACTGTTGGGCCTGTATTCCCTTCAGCGAACAATCACCAGGCAGAAATCTCGTATCACAATAATCAACGAAGGAGACGCCAATACAACTTTCTTTCACCGGCGAGCAGCTAGGCGCCGAAAGAGAAACACAATATTCAAGCTTCGTCGTGGAGATATTTTGCGTACCGACCAAGCTGGCATGGAGTCTGTGGCGTTTGACCACTTCTGTAGTATCCTTGGCTCGCCGGTTCACCGGGAGGCTACTTTGGATCTTGAGGACCTGGACTTGCCGGTGGTGGAGCTATCTGAATTAGAACTAGACCTGACGGAGGACGACATATGGAATGCAATTAAAGCCATGCCTACTGATAAAACGCCGGGCCCCGGCGGCTTTACTGGACAATTCTATCAACGATGCTGGCAGCTTATCCGGCGCGATCTGATGGCAGCAGTGCAACAATTCTGTTGGGGCGACAATACGAGCTTCCACTACATCAATCAGGCTTTTATCACTCTTATTCCCAAGCGAAACGATGCCATGGATGTCACTGATTTCCGCCCGATCAGCCTAATTCATAGCGCGGCCAAAGTAATTGTCAAAGGACTTGCGAACAAGTTGGCACCACGGATGGAAGAGCTAATATCACGCAATCAAAGTGCCTTCGTTGCTGGGAGATGCATCCAAGATAATTCCGCCTTGGTTCAGAGAGCTGTGAAAACACTCCACCGCAAGAAAATCGAGTCTCTGTTCCTGAAACTAGACGTGGCAAAGGCTTTTGACTCCGTAGCCTGGCCCTTCCTGTTGGAGGTGCTCGGCCGGCGTGGATTTGGGCCTAGGTGGAGGCAATGGATCGCCTGCATCCTTTCCACCTCTTCTACGCAGATTCTTATCAATGGCCGCCCTACTGACACGATCTGGCACGCGAGGGGATTCCGGCAGGGCGACCCGATCTCACCAATGCTGTTTATTATTGTCATAGACGCTCTAAGCGCGCTTGTAAGATATGTGGAGAGCGCGGGATTACTGACCACGCTCACGGAGCACGAAATCAAGCACCGGATCTCTCTCTTCGCTCTATTATTCCAATTCGATGTGAGGTGGACTAGGAGTTATTGGCAGATCTTCCAGGTACACTGGGAAGTTTTCCTTGCACATACCTTGGCCTCCCTCTTCGTACGGGAGCACTGACAAAGGAGGATCTCCACGGACTTGTGGATTCTGCGGCTAACCATCTGCCAGCATGGAAGGGGGGCCTTCTATTTGAAGGAGGGAGAATTATTATGATCAAGGTTGTCCTCACTGCAACCTCAGTGTACCACATGCTATCCCTTGACCTCCCACCCTGGGTCATCAAGAGTATCGAGAAGATATGCAGAGATTTCTTGTGGAAAGGAATGGAGGAAGCGAAGGGTGGGGATTGCAAAGTTGCATGGGACATGGTGTGTCGGCCCATGGAATTCGGAGGCTTGGGAATCCATAACCTGAGATTACTAAACGCGGCCCTTAGAGTGCCCTGGTTGGAAAGAGTGGACTATGACCGGCCTTGGCAGGGACTTAGAAACTCTGTCTCTCCGAACGCATATAACCTGTTCCACGCTTCAACGATCTGCATGATTGGGGATGGACGGAAGGCTCTATTTTGGCATGATAGATGGATCGACAACAACTCACCAAAGGATATCGCGCCGGAGCTGTTCCATTCTGTTCCACCTGGGAAGCAAGGTGTCTCTGTCCATGATGCACTATGCAATAATGAGTGGACCAAGCATTTCAAAGGAGAATTTTCGCTGACTATGATATACCAATTCTGCATATTGTGGGAGCAGGTCCAGCAACACCGCGGCGAACTATCCAATGCCCCTGATTGCTTCCGATGGATTTGGACAAATTCAGGTATTTACTCTGCAAGCTCGGCTTACAGGGCCTTCTTTGCAGGCAAGACAAGGCTGCCGGGCGCCGAGCAGCTATGGTCATCTGTAGCACCTCTGCGGTTGAAATTCTTTGGTTGGCTAGTGCTTCATAACCGATGTTGGACCGCGGACAGGCTGAGCACTAGAGGCTTACCCAACCAGCAGCTATGCCAACTTTGTAATCAACAGGTGGAGTCAATCAATCATCTGCTCATGCAATGCCCTTTTTCCCGGACGATCTGGCACATGGTCGCCCAGCAGCTGCACCTCTCTGCAAACCCCGCGGATTGACTCGGTTCTGGTGGAGTGGTGTGAACAGGCACACAACTCGACGCCAAGGAAGCATAGACCGGAGCGAAACGCCTTAATCAATCTAGTAATGTTCTACATATGGAAGGAGCGTAACAGCCGAATCTTCGACAAGGTTTCTTCACTTGAGACGGTGATAGTGGACAAGATCAAGATTGAATGGAGGACGTGGAAACAGGCATGGAGTCTTAGAGCTGGACGAGACTTGTCTGCTCCCCCAGCGTGCTCCCATCCGTGCTCCCGCATACGTGGCATGATTTAATTAAAACAAAATAAGGCCTGGCCCTACCCCTTAAAATCAGGGGGGAGAGGGGGGGGAGGGAATGATTAGATTAGAAAAAAAAGGAAAAAAGGACAGCAGTAGGATGGAGTGGGAGCACGGATGGGAGCATGGCGAGGGAGCAGGCAAGCCGGATCCCTTAGAGCTAGGAACGGTCAGCTGGTGGGCGAGATTGAGCCATTTTTTTATTAATAATAAATAAGAATTCTCTAATTACGGAAGTGGTAAATGGTCAGTGGAAATTGTTAAAATAGTAAGGACGCTATTAAGAGCAGCGTCCAATCCTGGACGCCATTGCTAAGTGCGTCCCTTTATGAACGCTGTTACGCATGATGTCCAGCTATATGGTTTGACTTATTAGGCTTAGCCGAGTTGTCTTTTCTGTTTCTCTGATATACGTAACAGTTTTTGATTCGCAAAACACTAATACGCATGCGGCCGTCGCTCCTAATCTCGCCGTCCCGTAAGCAAGCTCCAGCGGGTAACATCAGCAATCATCAAAGGAATCGTGTTGTCTCACCGGCCGCTCATCATTAGAATCATCCACTTGAAGTGCAGTTGGCGCATGTGACTTGTACGCCGTATTGCATCTTCTCTATCAAGTTTTTTGTATAATTCATTTCATGGTTGCAAGTGTACTGCGTACAATGTATAGATGATTGGGTTTTTATTTCTGGTAATGTAATTGATAATTGTCTAGTTTATGAGTTGATAGGTCGTGAAAAATTCAACCTTGAGTCAATAGTAAATCAATTTAAGATTTTGATCTTTACTTCCTATATGTTCATGTCTGCAGGTGAATTCAAGAGCATGTTAATTGTTTTAACGTATGTGGATGGTGAAGTGCAACATGGATCCATGGGTGTGGAGTATAGTGTTCCTCCCAAAGTCACATTTTCAGCATATGGGAAAACATGTGGTGATCCAAAGTAGTTGCGCATCAACCGTTTGTGTGCATCAATCCGTTCTCTCCGAATGAACGCACGACCATAGACGGAACCACCGTGCTTTGGCTTCTTCCCCTTGTGCATGGCTACAAGCATAGCAATGTCCTCTTCTTCATGCAAATCAAATTCCTCGTCCGACGATGAATCGTCCATGAATGAGGAGTCAACCGAGCTCTTCTACAATGCAGACAATCATCTTCAAACATACTATCCAATCCCAATTAAAATCATCAAGTTTCGTCGTTTTTTTACATTGGGGAATTTCGTCGAACACCTTGTGCACGGGGTGGAAGAAGATGGCCGGCGGTTCGATTGGTCGCTGTTGCGGACGGCGGCTCAGAGGAGAAATGCCACGGACGATGGCGCGGAGGGGAAGGGAGCACGGCGATGCAGAGGAGAAGGGAGCACGGCGGACCTTCGGAGTTGGCGAATCCCGCCGTGGCTGCTTCCCGAAACGGCGGCACCGGGGCGACTGCTTGACGCCCTCTGGCGAGGGAGGCGACGAGGGCTAGGGCGGCGGCGGCGCAGAGGTGAAGGGAGCAAGGCGGACCGCCGGAGTCGGCGAATCCAGCCGTGGCTGCTTCTCGAAACGGCGGCATCGGGGCGGCTGCGAGACGCCCTCCGACGGGGGAGGCGACGAGGGATAGGGCAGCGGAGGGCGGCGACAATGATGTGGGGAGGTGGAGGCGACGACGACGACGACTTGGCCGGTGGCGGCGGCGACTTTCGGCTACTCGTGCTCGGTCGCGGGCGGCCAGTCGCCAGGCGAAAGCGGAATGAAGTGGCGGTTGGGCGTTTAGCGGGCGACCGCGGTTTTACATTAGTTGCATCTCGTGATATAAATTTGTATCACAAAGTTTTCAATTTTACATCACCAGGACATCGCGGTCCAATTTTTTTACATATGAACTGTTTGTTGGAGTAACGTTTTTTACCCCAGACGATTCAAAAGTTAGGTACCTTTATATTTGGACGGTTTATTGGAGATGCTCTAACAGAGAGCAAGGGGGGGGAGGGGTGCAGAAGCACCATTACCGATGGCTGGATAGCGGCGGCGAGGAGGTGCGCGAGGGGAATAACAGAGCATTGGGCTGCCAATTCAGGGAATTTGGGTCGTAATGAAACACAGGACGCCACTAACAACAGCGTCCACACCTGGACGTCGTTAGCAACAGCGGCCGTACCTGGACGCTATTAATCACAGCGTCCTTCCTACTTACACAATTTCCAGTTACCCTTTACCAAATTAGATAATTCTTATTTATTATTAATAAAAAATCGGAGATTGAGACGTAGACTCTTGTACCCTCGGTGGTGTGTGACTACCTGTAACTTGTAATCTGTACTTTCATCATCTCCTCCTTAATGAATCAACACGCAAATCTCATGCGTGTTCCTGGAAAAAAATGTTGAACATGTATATAAAAGTGTTGAATAATTATTTAAAAAAAATTGAATGATTATTTGAAGAAATGTTGATCGTGTATTTTAAAAATGTTGAACAAGTATTTAAAAATATTAAACAAGTATTCAAAAAATGTAGATCATGTATAAAAGAATTTTGAAAGAAAAACAAATAAACAAAGAAATTGAAAAACAGAGAAGAGAAAAGAAAACAAAGAAACAGAGAAAACAGGTTCCGAGTGCCTCTAGTAGCTCGTAATCCTACTACTAAGGGCATCTCCAGCCGTTGGCCCTCCAGGGAGCGTCTAAAAGCGCCGCCTGGGGGTGAGGCGGCGCAAAAAATGGCCCTCGGGGCGAGTCTGTCCCCAGCCGTCGGCCCCAGGGCCGCCCCCAGGCGCGTATTAAAAAACAAAAAAAAGAACGTTCGGCGAAGTTATGTTTAAAACTAGTTAAATTTCGGCCAAACATGGCAAATTTCGGCAAAATTCGTTCAAACATTACATTAACCTAATCTAAAAAAAGAAAGAGGCTGAAGTCGTCGCCGCCATCGTCGTAGTCGGCCTTCTCCTCCTTGACGCGGGTGCCCCTGTTGGACCCCTGCCCGGCGTCGCCATGGCGAACAGGCGGCGGCGCGTTGTCGTCGTCGTCGCTGTCGCATAAGACGACCACCCCGCCTTCCTTGCGGCCGCGTCGGCCCTCCTTGAAGCGGCGTAGGGCGGCGCGCTGGCGCTCCTTCTCCTTCTCTCGGCGCGCCTTCTCCATCGCAATGGAGTCCTGGCGCGCCCATTCGAGGGCCGCCTCGTCGTCGTCGAACTCCGCCTTCACCGGCGCCAGCCCCAGCTCCGTCTTCACCGGCGCCAGCCCCGGCTCCGTCTTCACCGGCACCAGCCCCGGCTCCGTCTTTGGCTTGACGAAGCGCGGAGGAACCGACGAGGAGGAGGCGCGCCGGCCGCCCTCGTTGATGACGATGCCGGCGCTGCGAGTGCGCCGGCCGAGCGGCGTCTCCGCCGCGGGCTCGGCCTTGACGCCGAGCAGCGCGGAGAACCGGAGGAGTGTGAAGAAGAACGCGATGAGGAGGAAGAAGAGGAGGCGCCAAACCTCCTTGGCGCCCATGGCCCGACGCGCCGGTGCTGCGCCGGGGCGGCCACCCTCGCCGGGGGGTACGTAAATGGCGGGTCGTTGCCGCCCTCGAGGTACGTGAGCACGCCCTCGAGCGTGCGGCCGGGGACGCCCCACCAGAGGTGGCGCCCCTCGCTGTTCTGTCGGCCGCCGACCACCGGTGCGCCGTTGGTGGATGCCAAGCGCTGCTGCTGGCGGCGCTCGAAATACGCCGGCCAGGCCGCGTGGTTGTCGGCGGCGTACTGGGGAAGGGAGAGTTGGGCGTCGGTGAGGGACGCGCGCACGATCTCGACCTCCTCGGCGAAGTAGTTCGGATTCGCCACGGCGTCGGGCAACGGGGGAATGGGCACTCCCCCGGCGCTGAGCCTCCATCCCGTTGGCCCGGCGCGCATGTCCGGCGGCGCCGGGATGTTCGCCTGGAACAGGAGCCGAGCCAGGACTCTTGTTCGCGAGCGAACGGCGGCCGAAGCCATTGGCCGACGCCTTGTCTCCGGGGAAGCGTTCCGCCATGGCGACGGCGGCGCTGGGCGGGCTCGGGAGAGGTAGAGGGAGGGGCTGGGCGACGGCGCTCGGGAGAGGCAGGAAGAGGGAGGGGCTGGACGGTGGCGAGGGGCGGGGCTGGTGTGGGCACAGGCGAGTGGAGGCCGCCAGCTTTTATAGCCGGGCCACGCCCGTGTGTACGCGTGCGAGGAAGGGGAGGCGTCGGCGCGGCGTCCCGTGACGCGCCGCCCGTGAGGAATCAATGGCAAGGCTGACCGGCGGCAGCCTTGCCATTGATTCCCCGCGGGAACCGAGGCCGTTGGGGCAAAACGAGGGGCCGAGTCGCTGACGCGGCTGGCCCGCATCTTTTTCGCGCCAAAACAGTTCGCCCCGGCGCCCCCGGGCGCCCCCAGCGCGCCGGGTTCGGCCTGGGTCCACCGGCGCTGTTTTCGGCCCAAGCCAGCAAAAAACGGGCTCCTGGGGGTGCGACTGGGCCGTTTTTTCGGCGCCGACGCGAAAAATCGCGTGGGACGGCCTTCCAGGGGCGCGGTTGGAGATGCCCTAACCAGTAGGCGTGAGTAGGTCCAGTGTTTATCTACGCCGGTGTTCCCCCTCGCGGCCGGGGTTTGATTCCTGGGGAGCGCTCCTTTTCTTACGCATATTTTTAATCTGCGCGCGCTAATATGGGCCGGCCGAACGCTGTTTGATGACACAGTGTGCAAATATTTATAAGTTTACTTCGACGCGAGAGTTTACTCTCGACTCGCTTAAGGCGAGAAATAGTCGTCACGTTAGGTGACATAGTGTGGAAATATTTCTAAGTTTTGGTTCTATTGGGTGGGCCGCTGGGGTGGTGTGTGAAACGTGATTTCATAATAGTTTGGTTCGACTTTGTGACTTCTTTTCCGTATGGGCCCAAGGCCATGTATTAAATATCACATGTCCTTAAAAATACATTGCCTAAAAACATGTCTTTAAAAATACATCCATACAAAGCTATAGTCATATTCTGCTCTCGAGCTCACATGATCCCTTATGAACAATAAAATAAAAAAGTAAAATAAATTCAAGAAAACATTAACTTTTTTCTGGTAAACTTTGACAAATGTTTTGTATGCTTGCATAATTTTAGCACAAAATGACATTCATGGAAGGCGTGGAAAAAAAACAGCACTCCAAAATGTTTTCAAACCTAGCATTTTTGGGCCATCAATTTTGTTCTTTTGCCATGACTTCCACGAGTATTATTTCATGCTGAAATTTCACAAGTATGCAAAATATTTGTCAAAGTTTACAACAAAAAAATCAGAATTTTTAAATGTTTTACTATTTTTTCAATTTTACTATTCATAAGGGAGCATTTGTGCTCGGGAGTAGATACTCCATATCCGAGGAGATAAGAATACATTCAAATCTTTGGGTGTGGAAGTTTTCTTCCTCCTGCATCCACCGGCGAAGCGTCGTGAGCAAAACTCGATGTCACCTCTAGGCCTCAATCTCAGTGGAGCAAAACTTTTAAGCCTAAGAACTTGTAGAAGCAGCACCCGAGAAGTTGTCGATGCAGACCAGGGAAAGCTGACAACTGCTATCTGTGAAACAAATCGCCGCCTCGGAGAAGAAAACACCGACTAGCCGGATCCCGAAAGACCCGTTGGAGACACGGCTCCACATGCCCTCCACCAGTGAAGAACACTCCAATGGAACAGGGAAAGAGCGGGAGAACGGGGAAAGAGCGGAAGAACACTCCAATATTAAGGCCTCCTTTTAATAGAGTACCGGACCAAAGCATTAACACATAGTGAATACATGAACTCCTCAAACTACGGTCATCACCGGGAGAGGTCCCGATTATTGTCACTTCGGGGTTGCCGGATCATAACACATAGTAGGTGAGTATAGACTTGCAAGATAGGATCAAGAACACTCATATATTGATGAAAACATAATAGGTTTAGATCTGAAATCATGGCACTCGGGCCCTAGTGACAAGCATTAAGCATAGCAAAGTCATAGCAACATCAATCTCAGAACATAGTGGATACTAGGGATCAAACCCTAACAAAACTAACTCGATTACATGATCAATCTCATCCAACCCATCACCGTCCAGCAAGCCTACGCTGGAATTACTCACGCACGACGGTGAGCATCATGAAATTGGTGATGGAGGATGGTTGATGATGACGATGGCGACGGATTCTCCTCTCCGGAGCCCCGAACGGACTCTAGACCAGCCCTCCCGAGAGGTTTTAGGACTTGGCGGCGGCTCCGTATCATAAAACGCGATGAATCTTTCTCTCTGATTTTTTTTCTCTCCAAAACCAAATATATAGAGTTGGAGTTGAGGTCGGAGGTGCTCCAAGGGGCCCACGAGGTTGGGGGCGCGCCCCCACCCTCATGGCTAGGGTGTGGGCCCCCTGGTCTTCATCTTTTGCAAGGATTTTTTATTATTTCCAAAAAGACGTGCCGTGAAGTTTCAGGTCATTCCGAGAACTTTTGTATCTGCACATAAATAACACCATGTCAATTCTGCTAAAAACAGCGTCAGTCCGGGTTAGTTCCATTCATATCATGCAAGTTAGAGTCCAAAACAAGGGCAAAAGTGTTTGGAAAAGTAGATACGACGGAGACGTATCAACTCCCCTAAGTTTAAACCTTTGCTTGTCCTCAAGCAATTCAGTTGATAAACTGAAAGTGATAAAAAAAACTTTTACAAACTCTGTTTGCTCTTGTTGTTGTAAATATGTAAATCCAGCATTCAAGTTTTCAGCAAAGATTATGAAGTAACCATATTCACAATAACACATAGGTCTCATGTTTACTCACATCAATGGCATAATCAACTAGCAAGCAATAATAATAAATCTCGGATGACAACACTTTCTCAAAACAATCATAATATGATATAACAAGATGGTATCTCGCTAGTCCTTTCTGAGACCGCAAAACATAAATGCAGAGCACCTTTAAAGATCAAGGACTAACTAGACATTGTAATTCATGGTAAAAGAGATCTAGTCAAGTCATACTCAATGTAAACTAAGCAGTAATGAATGCAAATGACAGAGGTGCTCTCCAGCAGGTGCTTTTTAATAAGAGGAAGATGACTCAACATAAAAGTAAATAGATAGGCCCTTCGTAGAGGGAAGCAGGGATGTGTAGAGGTGCCAGAGCTCGGTTTTGAAATAGAGATGAATAATATTTTGAGCGGTATACTTTCATTGTCAACATAACAACCAGGAAATGGCAATATCTTCCATGCTACACACATTATAGGCGGTTCCCAAACAGAATGGTAAAGTTTATACTCCCCCTCCACCAACAAGCATCAATCCATGGCTTGCTCGAAACAACGAATGCCTCCAACTAACAAGAGTCATAGGGGGAGTTTTGTTTGCAATTATTTTGATTTTATTTGCATAAAGTATGGGACCGGGCATCCTGGTGACCAGCCATTTTCTCGTGAGTGAGGAGCTGAGTCCACTCCTCTTGAGAATAACCGCCTAACATGAAAGATACGGACATCGCTAGTTGATACATGAGCTATTCGAGCATACAAAACAAGATATTTATTCGAAGGTTTAGAGTTTGGCACATACAAATTTACTTGGAACGGCAGGTAGATACCGCATATAGGTAGGTATGGTGGACTCATATGGAATAACTTTGGGGTTTATGGGATTGGATGCACAAGCAGTATTCCCGCTTAGTACAGGTGAAAGCTAGCAAAAGACTGGGAAGCGACCAACTAGAGAACGACAACAGCCATGAACATGCATTAAAGTCAATAAACACTGAGTGCAAGCATGAGTAGGATATAATCTACCATGAACATAAATATCGTGAAGGCTATGTTGATTTTGTTTCAACTATATGCGTGAACATGTGCCTGAAGGAAATATGCCCTAGAGGCAATAATAAAGCTATTATTTATTTCCTTATATCATGATAAATGTTTATTATTCATGCTGGAATTGTATTAACCGGAAACATAATACATGTGTGAATACATAGACAAACAGAGTGTCACTAGTATGCCTCTACTTGACTAGCTCGTTGATCAAAGATGGTTATGTTTCCTAACCATAGACATGAGTTGTCATTTGATTAATGGGATCACATCATTAGGAGAATGATGTGATTGACTTGACCCATTCCATTAGCTTAGCACCCGATCGTTTAGTATGTTGCTATTGCTTTCTTCATGACTTATACATGTTCCTATGACTATGAGATTATGCAACTCCCGTTTGCCGGAGGAACACTTTGTGTGCTACCAAACGTCACAACGTAACTGAGTGGTTATAAAGGAGCTCTAAACGTGTCTCCAAAGGTACATGTTGGGTTTGCGTATTTCGAGATTAGGATTTGTCACTCCAATTATCGGAGAGGTATCTCTGGGCCCTCTCGGTAATGCACATCACATAAGCCTTGCAAGCATTGCAACTAATGAGTTAGTTGCGAGATGATGTATTACGAAACGAGTAAAGAGACTTGCCGGTAACGAGATTGAACTAGGTATTGAGATACCGACGATCGAATCTCGGGCAAGTAACATACCGATGACAAAGGGAACAACGTATGTTGTTATGCGGTCTGACCGATAAAGATCTTCGTAGATTATGTAGGAGCCAATATGAGCATCCAGGTTCCGCTATTGGTTATTGACTGGAGACGTGTCTCGGTCATGTCTACATTGTTCTCGAACCCGTAGGATCCGCACGCTTAACGTTACAATGACAGTTTCATTATGAGTTTATATATTTTGATGTACCGAAGATTGTTCAGAGTCCCGGATGTGATCATGGACATGACAAGGAGTCTCGAAATGGCCGAGACATAAAGATTGATATATTGGACGGCTATATTCGGACACCGGAAGTGTTCCGGAGAAGTTTCGGATAAAACCGGAGTACCGAGGGGTTACCGGAACCCCTCCCCCCCCGGGGTTTAATGGGCCTCATGGGCCCAAAGTGGAGAATAGGAGGGGCGGCCAAGGCAGGCCGCGTGCCCCCTCCCCCTCTAGTCCGAATTGGACAAGGAGGGGGGCGGCGCCCCTCCTTTCCTTCCTCTCGTCTCTCCCTTCGTTCCCCCTCTCCTAGTTGGACAAGGAAAAAGGAGGGAGTCCTACTCCCGGTAGGAGTAGGACTACTCCCTAGAGCGCCTCCTCCTGGCCGGCCGCCCCTCCCCCTTGCTCCTTTATATATGGGGGCAGGGGGGCACCTCTAGACACACAAGTTGATCTTGGAGATCGTTCTCTTAGCCGTGTGCGGTGCCCCCCTCCACCATAATCCTCGATAATATTGTAGCCATGCATAGGCGAAGCCCTGCGACGTTAGAACATCAAGATCGTCACCACGCCGTCGGGCTGACGGAACTCTTCCCCGACATTCTGCTGGATCGGAGTCCGGGGATCGTCATCGAGCTGAACATGTGCTAGAACTCGGAGGTGCCGTAGTTTCGGTGCTTGATCAGTTGGGCCGTGAAGACGTACGACTACATCAACTGCGTTGTGCTAACGCTTCCGCTGTCGGTCTACGAGGGTACATAGACAACACTCTCCCCTATTTTTGCTATGCATCACCATGATCTTGCGTGTGCGTAGGAATTTTTTTGAAATTACTGTGTTCCCCAACAGTGGCATCCGAGCCTAGGTTTTATGCATTGATGTTATGCACGAGTAGAACACAAGTGAGTTGTGGGCGATATAAGTCATATTGCTTACCTGCATGTCATACTTTGGTTCGGCGGTATTGTTGGATGAAGCGGCCCGGACCGACATTACGTGTACGCTTAAGCGAGACTGGTTCTACCGACATGCTTTGCACACAGGTGGCTGGCGGGTGTCAGTTTCTCCAACTTTAGTTGAACCGAGTGTGGCTACGCCCGGTCCTTGAGAAGGTTAAAACAACACCAACTTGACAAACTATTGTTGTGGTTTTTGATGCGTAGGTAAGAACGGTTCTTGCTCAGCCCGTAGCAGCCACGTAAAACTTGCAACAACAAAGTAGATGATGTCTAACTTGTTTTTGCAGGGCATGTTGTGATGTGATATGGTCAAGACGTGATGAGATATAAGTTGTTGTATAAGATAATCATGTTTTGTTGAAGTTATCGGCAACTGGCAAAAGCCTTATGGTTGTCTCTTTATTGAATAATATGCAAGCGCCAAATAATTGCTTTACTTTATCGCTATGCGATAGCAATAGTTGCAAGAGCAGTAGTTGGCGAGGCGACCATGTGACGACACATTGATATAGATCAAGATGATGGAGATCATGGTGTCATGCCGGTGATGATGGAAATCATGACGATACTTTGGAGATGGAGATCAAAGGCACAAGATGATGATGGCCATATCATGTCACGTATTTTGATTGCATGTGATGCTTATCTTTTATACATCTTATTTTGCTTAGTTCGACGGTAGCTTTATAAGATAATCTTTCACTAAATTATCAAGGTATAAGTGTTCTCCCTAAGTATGCACCGTTGCGAAAGTTCTTCGTGCTGAGACACCATGTGATGATCGGGTGTGATAGGCTCTACGTTCAAATACAACGGGTGCAAAACAGTTGCACACGCGGAATACTCAGGTTAAACTTGACGAGCCTAGCATATAGCAGATATGGCCTCGGAACACGGAGACCGAAAGGTCGAGCGTGAATCATATTGTAGATATGATCAACATAGTGATGTTCACCATTGAAACTACTCCATCTCACGTGATGATCGGACATGGTTTAGTTGATTTGGATCACGTGATCACTTAGAGGATTAGAGGGATGTCTATCTAAGTGGGAGTTCTTAAGTAATAAGATTAATTGAACTTTAATTTATCATGAACTTAGTCCTGGTAGTATTAGCATATCTATGTTGTAGATCAATAGCTCGCTTTTAGCTCCCCTATTTTATTTTTGATATGTTCCAAGAGAAAACTAAGTTGAAAGATGTTAGTAGCAATGATGCGGATTGGATCCGTGATTTGAGGTTTATCCTCATTACTGCACAGAAGAATTATGTCTTTGATGCACCGCTAGGTGAAAAACCTATTACATGAGCAGATGCAGATGTTATGAACATTTGGCTGCTCAATATGATGACTACTTAATAGTTTAGTGCACCATGCTTAAACGGCTTAGAATCGGGACTTCAAAGACGTTTTGAACGTCATGGACCATATGAGATGTTCCAGGAGTTGAAGTTAATATTTCAAGCAAATACCCGAGTTGAGAGATATGAAGTCTCCAACAAGTTCTATAGCTAAAAGATGGAGGAGAATAGCTCAAGCAGTGAGCATGTGCTCAGATTGTGTGGGTACTACAATCGCTTGAATCAAGTGGGAGTTAATCTTCCAGATAAAAATAGTGATTGACAGAATTCTCTAGTCACCATCACCAAGTTAGTAAAACTTCGTGATGAACTATGATATGCAAGGGATAACGGAAACGATTCCCAAGCTCTTCGTAATGCTGAAATCGACGAAGGTAGAAATCAAGAAAAATATCAAGTGTTGATGGTAGACAAGACCACTAGTTTCAAGAAAAAGGCAAAGGGAAGAAGGGGAACTTCAAGAAGAACGGCAAGCAAGTTGCTGCTCAAGTGAAGAAGCCCAAGTCTGGTCCTAAGCCTGAGACTAAGTGCTTCTACTGCAAAGGGACTAGTCACTGGAAGCGGAACTGCCCAAGTAATTGGCGGATAAGAAGGATGGCAAAGTGAACATAGGTATATTTGATATACATGTTATTGATGTGTACATTACTAGTGTTTATAGCAGCCCCTCAGTATTTGATACTAGTTCAGTTGCTAAGAGTAGTAACTCGAAACGGGAGTAGCAGAATGAACAGAGACTAGTTAAGGGTGAAGTGACGATGTGTGTTGGAAGTGGTTCCAAGATTGATATGATCATCATCGCACACTCCCTATACTTTCGGGATTAGTGTTGAACCTAAATAAGTGTTATTTGGTGTTTGCGTTGAGCATGAATATGATTTGATCATGTTTATTGCAATACAGTTATTCATTTAAGAGAATAAATGGTTGTTCTGTTTACATGAATAAAACCTTATATGGTTACACACCCAATGAAAATAGTTCGTTGGATCTCGATCGTAGTGATACACATATTCATAATATTGAAACCAAAAGATGCAAAGTTAATAATGATAGTGCAACTTATTTGTGGCACTGCCGTTTAGGTCATATTGGTGTAAAGCGCATGAAGAAAATCCATGCTGATGGGCTTTTGGAATCACTTGATTATGAATCAGTTGATGCTTGCGATCCATGCCTCATGGGCAAGATGACTAAGACTCCATTTTCCGGAACAATGGAGCAAGCAACAGATTTGTTGGAAATCATAAATGCTGATGTATGTGGTCTGATGAATATTGAGGCTCGCGGCAGGTATCATTATTTTCTAATCTTCACAGATGATTTGAGCAGATATGAGTATATCTACTTGATGAAACACAAGCCTGAAACATTTGAAAAGTTCAAAGAATTTCAGAGTGAAGTGGAGAATCATCGTAACAAAAATAAAAGTTTCTACGATATGATCGCAGAAGGAAACTATTTGAGTTACGAGTTTGGCCTTCAGTTAAAACAATGTGAAATAGTTTCACCACTCACGCCACCTGGAACACCACAGTGTAATGGTGTGTCCGAACGTCATAACCATACTTTATTAGATATGGTGCGATCTATGATGTCTCTTACCGATCTACCACTGTCGTTTTGGGGTTATGCATTAGAGACAGCTACATTCACGTTAAAAAGGGGCACCATCTAAATCTGTTGAGATGACACCGTATGAACTGTGGTTTGGCGAGAAACCTAAGCTGTCATTTCTTAAAGTTTGGGACTGCAATACTTATGTGAAAAAGTTTCAACATGGTAAGCTCGAACCCAAATTGGAGAAGTAAATCTTCATAGGATACCCAAAAGAAAATGTTGGGTACACCTTCTATGACAGATCCGAAGGCAAGATATTCGTTGCTTTGAATGGAACATTTCTAGAGAAGGAGTTTCTCTCGAAAGAAGTGAGTGGGAGGAAAGTAGAACTTGATGAGGTAACTGTACCTGCTCCCTTATTGGAAAGTAGTTCATCATAGAAATCTGTTCCTGTGACTACTACACCAATTAGTGAGGAAGCTAATGATGATGATCATGTAACTTCAGATCAAGTTACTACCGAACCTTGTAGGTAAACCAGAGTGAGATCCGCACCAGAGTGGTATAGTAATCCTATTCTAGAGATCATGTTACTTGACCATGACGAACCTACGAACTATGAGGAAGCGATGATGAGCCCAGATTTCGCGAAATGGTTTGAGGCCATGAAATCTGAGATGGGATCCATGTATGAGAACAAAGTGTGGACTTTGGTTGACTTGCCCGTTGATCGGCAAGCAATTGAGAATAAATGGATCTTCAAGAGGAAGACGGACGATGATAGTAGTGTTACTATCTACAAAGCTAGACTTCTCAAAAAAGGTTTTTGACAAAGTTCAAGGTGTTGACTACGATGAAATTTTTCTCACTCGTAGCGATGCTTAAGTCTCTATGTGAATGACATATTGTTGATCGAAAATAATGTAGAATTGTTCTGCAAAGCATAAAGAAGTGTTTGAAAGGAGTTTTTTAAAGAAACACCTCGAAGAAGCTGCTTACATATTGAGCATCAAGATCTATAGAGATAGATCAAGACGCTTGATAAGTTTTCAATCAGTACATACCTTGACAAGTTTTTGAAGTAGTTCAAAATGGAACAGTCAAAGAAAGAGTTCTTGCCTGTGTTACAAGGTGTGAAATTGAGTAAGACTCAAAACCCGACCACGGCAGAAGATAGAGAGAGAATGAAAGTCATTCCCTATGCCTCAGCCATAGGTTCTATAAAGTATGCCATGTTGTGTACCAGACCTATTGTATACCCTGCCCTAAGTTTGGCAAGGGAGTATAATAGTGATCTAGGAGTAGATCACTGGACATTGGTCAAAATTATCCTTAGTGGAATAAGGATATGTTTCTCGATTATGGAGGTGACAAAAGGTTCGTCATAAAGGTTTACGTCGATGCAAGTTTTGACACTAATCCAGATGACTCTAAGTCTCAATCTGGATACATAATGAAACTGAGAGCAATTAACTAGAGTAGCTCTGTGCAGAGAATTGTTGACATAGAAATTTGCAAAATACTTACGGATCTGAATGTGGCAGACCCGTTGACTAAAATTCTCTCGTAAGCTAAAGATGATCACACCTCAGTACTCTTTGGGTGTCAATCACATAGCGATGTGAACTAGATTATTGACTCTAGTAAACCCTTTGGGTGTTGGTCACATGTCGATGTGAACTATGGGTGTTAATCACATGGTGATGTCAACTATTGATGTTAAATCACATGGTGATGTGAACTAGATTATTGACTCTAGTGCAAGTGGGAGACTGAAGGAAATATGCCCTAGAGGCAATAATAAAGCTATTATTTATTTCCTTATATCATGATAAATGTTTATTATTCATGCTAGAATTGTATTAACCGGAAACATAATACATGTGTGAATACATAGACAAACAGAGTGTCACTAGTATGCCTCTACTTGACTAGCTCGTTGATCAAAGATGGTTATGTTTCCTAACCATAGACATGAGTTGTCATTTTATTAATGGGATCACATCATTAGGAGAATGATGTGGTTGACTTGACCCATTCCATTAGCTTAACACTTGATCGTTTAGTATGTTTCTATTGCTTTCTTCTTGACTTATACATGTTCCTATGACTATGAGATTATGCAACTCCCGTTTGCCGGAGGAACACTTTGTGTGCTACCAAACGTCACAACGTAACTAGGTGATTATAAAGGAGCTCTACAGGTGTCTCCAAAGGTACATGTTGGGTTGGCGTATTTCGAGATTAGGATTTTTCACTCCGATTGTCGGAGAGGTATCTCTGGGCCCTCTCGGTAATGCACATCACATAAGCCTTGCAAGCATTGCAACTAATGAGTTAGTTGCGAGATGATGTATTACGAAACGAGTAAAGAGACTTGCCGATAATGAGATTGAACTAGGTATTGAGATACCGACGATCGAATCTCGGGCAAGTAACATACCGATGACAAAGGGAACAACGTATGTTGTTATGCGGTCTGACCGATAAAGATCTTCGTAGAATATGTAGGAGCCAATATGAGCATCCAGGTTCCTCTATTTGTTATTGACTGGAGATGCGTCTCGGTCATGTCTACATTGTTCTCGAACCCGTAGGGTCCGCACGCTTAACATTACAATGACAGTTTCATTATGAGTTTATATATTTTGATGTACCGAAGATTGTTCGGTGTCCCGGATGTGATCACGGACATGACGAGGAGTCTCGAAATGGTCGAGACATAAAGATTGATATATTGGACGGCTATATTCGGACACCGAAAGTGTTCCGGAGAAGTTTCGGATAAAACCAGAGTACCGGGGGGTTACCGGAACCCCCCCCCCCCCGGGGGGTTAATGGGCCTCATGGGCCCAAAGTGGAGAAGAGGAGGGGCGGCCAAGGCAGGCCGCGCGCCCCCTCCCCCTCTAGTCCGAATTGGACAAGGAGGGGGGCGGCGCCCCTCCTTTCCTTCCTCTCGTCTCTCCCTTCCTTCCCCCTCTCCTAGTTGGACAAGGAAAAAGGAGGGAGTCCTACTCCCTGTAGGAGTAGGACTCCTCCCTGGCGCGCCTCCTCCTGGCCTGCCGCCCCTCCCCCTTGCTCCTTTATATACGGGGCAGGGGGGCACCTCTAGACACACAAGTTGATCTTGGAGATTGTTCTCTTAGCCGTGTGCGGTGCCCCCCTCCACCATAATCCTCGATAATATTGTAGCGGTGCTTAGGCGAAGCCCTGCGATGGTAGAACATCAAGATCGTCACCACGCTGTCGTGCTGACAGAACTCTTCCCCGATATTCTGCTGGATGGGAGTCCGGGGATCGTCATCGAGCTGAACGTGTGCTAGAACTCGGAGGTGCCGTAGTTTCGGTGCTTGATCGGTCGGGCCGTGAAGACGTACAACTACATCAACTGCGTCGTGCTAACGCTTCCACTGTCGGTCTACGAGGGTATGTAGACAACACTCTCCCCTCTCGTTGCTATGCATCACCATGATCTTGCGTGTGCGTAGGAATTTTTTTGGAATTACTACGTTCCCCAACAGTGCCAAGTCAAGTCACTTAAATCATTCAAAAGAGGATACCACCCCATCATACCACATCACAACCATTTTAATAGCATGTTGGCACGCAAGGTAAACTGCTACGTCTTGAGCTTGCGTTGGTTTTCCCCGAAGAGGAAGGGATGATGCAGCAGAGTAGCGTAAGTATTTCCCTTAGTTTTTGAGAACCAAGGTATCAATCCTGTAGGAGGCCACGCTCAAGTCCCTCGTACCTGCACAAAACAATAGCTACTCGCAACCAACGCGATTAGTGGTTGTCAAACCCTTCACGGTCACTTACGAGAGTGAGATCTGATACATATAATATTTTTGGAGTTTTTGGTATAAAGATGCAAAGTGAAAAGTAAAGGAAAAGTAAAAAAGCAAAGCAAGATTAAAGTGATGAAGATTGATATGATGAGAATAGACCCGGGGGCCATAGGTTTCACTAGTGGCTTCTCTCAAGAGCATAAGTATTCTACGGTGGGTGAACAAATTACTGTTGAGCAATTGACAGAACTGAGCATAGTTATGAGAATATCTAGGCATGATCATGTATATAGGCATCACGTCCGTGACAAGAAGACCGAAATGATTCTGCATCTACTACTATTACTCCATTCATCGACCGCTATCCAGCATGCATCTAGAGTATTAAGTTAAAAACAGAGTAACGCCTTAACCAAGATGACATGATGTAGAGAGATAAATTCATGCAATATGAAATAAACCCCATCTTGTTATCCTCGATGGCAACGATGTTAGACGTGCCTTGCTGCCCCATCTATCACTGGGAAAGGACACCGCAAGATCGAACCCAAAGCTAAGCGCTTCTCCCATGGCAAGAACTACCAATCTAGTTGGCCAAACCAAATGGATAATTCGAAGAGACTTGCAAAGATAACCAATCATACATAAAAGAATTCAGAGAAGATTCAAATATTATTCATAGATAGACTTGATCATAAACCCACAATTCATCGGTCTCAACAAACACACCGCAAAAACAAGATTACATCGAATAGATCTCCACAAGAGAGGGGGAGAACTTTTTATTGAGATTCAAAGAGAGAGAAGAAGCCATCTAGCTACTAACTATGGACCCGAAGGTCTGAGGTAAACTACTCACACTTCATCGGAGGGGCTAGGATGATGTAGAAGCCCTCCCTGGTGAGGGCCCTCTCCGGCGGAGCTCCGGAACAGGCCCAAGATGGGATCTCGTGGATACAAAAAGTTGCGGCGGTGGAATTAGGTTTTTCGCTCCTGTTCTGATCGTTTGGGGGTACGTAGGTATATATAGGAGGAAGGAGTACATCGGTGGAGCACCGAGGGGCCCACGAGGCAGGGGGCGCGCCCTAGGGGGGGGGGCGCACCCCCCACCCTCGTGACCTCCTCTTTGACTCCTTGGAGTAGGGTCCAAGTCTCCTGGCTCACGTTCCCGAAGATTTTATTCCGTTTGGACTCCGTTTGATATTCTGTTTCTCCAAAACACTGAAATAGGCAAAAAATAGCTATTCTGGGCTGGGCCTCCGGTTAATAGGTTAGTCCCAAAAATAATATAAACGTGGAAAATAAAGCCCAATATAGTCCAAAACAGTATATAATATAGCATGGAGCAATCAAAAATTATAGATACATTGGAGACATATCATAAACCATTATAAGCTCCTAGCTAATCAAGCATGGCACAAGAAACTATGATCCCTAGTTGTCATTGCAAACATGTTTATTCATAATAGGCTGAATTAGGAACGATGAACTAATTATATTTACAAAAACAAAAGAGGTTGAGTTCATACCAGCTTTTGTCATCTCAGTCAGTCCATCATATATCGTCATAATTGCCTTTCACTTGCACGACCGAACGATGTGAATAATAATAACAGTGCACGTGCATTGGACTAAGCTGGAATCTGCAAGCATTCAACAAACAGGAGACGACAAGGCAGCATGGGCTCTTTTGTTAGATCAACAATAATGCATATAAGAGCCACTTCAACAATTTAATCATGGTCTTCTCCTATCGACCCTCAAAGAAAAGAAACTATTTACACGGGAAAGCTCCCAACAAGAAAAAGAAGAACAGGAAATCTTTTTGGGTTTTCTTTTTAATTATTACTACAAGCATGGAAAGTAAACTAATTAAAAGCTACAACTAATTTTTTTGGTTTTTCTTAAGGTTTATTAAACACACAAGAAGAATGCATATAAAGGAAAATAAACTAGCATGGATATTACAATGAAAAAGCACGAACACTGACATCTAGCAATGAGTGTGTGAACATAAATGTAATGTCGGTGAGAAATACGTACTCTCCCAAGCTTAGGCTTTTGGCCTAAGTTGGTCTATGGCCACGGCTGGCCTGGTGGATATCCAAAGTAATAGTTGGGGTCGTATTGTGATGAAGAAGACTCTGATTGCCACTGGTTGGCAATCATCTCCAGGTCCCACAGGTAATTAGACTGTCGTGGAGGATCAAATTGTGGTTCTGGTTCTGGCTCTGTGGCTGATGTAGGGTTCCGGTAAGCGTGAATGTCCTCCGGCGAGACGAGGTACTGGCCTGTAGATAAATCAAACAAGGAAGGAGCAGGCAAGGTGATAGTCTCAGGATGATGTTTATCAAAGAACAATTTGTATTTCATCTCCCCTTCCCTATCTTTATAATAAAATCATGCGCTACCATACTCTTATAATATAAATAAATAGTAGGCAACAATTTTTCTTCTTTTTCATAGTGCCTAATAGGTATGTTATAGTGTGCAGCAAGGCGTGAATCATAGATACCACCAAAGATGGGTCCTTTTGTATGGTTCAAACTTAACCGTTTAGCAATAATACCGCCCATACTAACAGAGTCATCATGGAATAAACCATGGAACAAAATATAAATATCAGGAACACTAAGGTTTCCACAGTTTCCGCGACCAATTAAGCAACGACTAGCAAATATTGCAAAGTAGCGTAAAACAGGAAAATGTATGCTAGTGATTCTTGAAACCTTCCTAGTTTCCCCTACAGTGATAGTGTCAATAAACCCATCCACATCCTCACGATGTGGTTCCTCTAAGCTACCCTCGAAAGGTATTTTGCAAACCTTGCAAAATTCATATAGTGACATCTTCTTAACCACATCATATAAATGAAACTCTACTAAAGGAGGTGATTCCCTAGGGTAATATTAGTTGTTTTGCACAAAAATATTGGTGAGTAAGAGATACTGTTCGCGTTGGTCGTGGAGGAAGTAGGTGAGGCCTGCATTCTTAACCAATTCATAAAAATCCTCATAAATCCCGGTTGCTCTCAAGAAATCATCGGAGGGCCATTCACACGGCCGAACCTCCGTGGTGCGAGGCAGATTATATTTGGGCCTCTATGCTTCTTCATTTTGCTTTTCCTATGAGCTTCGGCTCGATGAGCCCCTCAAAAATCTCTTCATTATTTTCTGAAAAATTCTGAAATTTTTAGTAACTTCATAATATAAGTAAAACAAACTCAACAAAATTGGTAGCAACTACTGCTACAAGTGCCTAGAGCCTATATCATGCATCAAAACTACTTTTGACCATATAAATTTGACATGCAAGCTCAAGAACATGGTCACCTATGTAGCAAAAATTTGCAATGAATAAAGCACTAAAAACTAATTGGACCAATGGAGGAGTCACATACCAAGGAACAATCTCCCCAAGCAGTTTTGTGAGAGGTGCTTTGAGCAAGGAGATCGAAAATGGCAGCAAAATGAGCTAGAACTCGTGCTTGAGCTGGATATTCGTGTTTGTGGGAGGAAGGAGTGTGTGGGTGCAGGAATAAGTGGAGGAGGGCCACTGTGGGCCCACGAGGCAGGGGGCGCGCCTAGGGGGGTAGGGCGCGCCCTCAATCCTCGTGGCCAGGTGAATGCCCCCCTGATGTGTTCTCAGTGCCAAATATTCTCAAATAGTCCAGAAAAAATCATATTTAAATTTTAGGGCATTTGGAGAACTTTTATTTTTGGGGTATTTTTATATTGCACGGATAATTCAGATAACAGACAGAAAATACTATTTTCATTTTATTTAACATAAATAACAGAAGGTAAAAGGAGGGTATAGAAGGTTGTGCCTTCTAGTTTCATCCATCTCATGCTCATCAAAACGAATCCACTAACAAGGTTGATCAAGTCTTGTTAACAAATTCATTCTGAATAACATGGAACTAGAAAATTTTCGAATAGGGGATATGCACATCCCCGACAATAAGAATATCATATTTCTTTTTGGCAGTAGGTAGAGGAAATTCAAAACCTCCAATAATAATCGATGGAATTTTTCCAATAGAATTGATACTGTGGACTTGAGGTTGTGTCCTCGGAAAGTGTACCGTATGCTCATTACCATTAACATGAAAAGTAACATTGCCTTTGTTGCAATCAATAATAGCCCCTGCAGTATACAAAACGGGTCTTCCAAGAATAATAGACATACTATCGTCCTCGGGAATATCAATAATAACAAAGTCCATTAAAATAGTAACGTTTGCAACTATAACAGGCACATCCTGACAAATACCGACATGTATAGCAGTTGATTTATCAGCCATTTGCAAAGATATTTCAGTTGGTTTCAACTTATTCAAATCAAGTCTACGATATAAAGAGAGAGGCATAACACTAACACCGGCTCGAAGATCACATAAAGAAGTTTTAACATAGTTTCAATGGAGCATGGTATAGTGGGTACTCCTGGGTCTCCAAGTTCTTTGGTATTCCACCTTTAAAAGTATAATTAGCAAGCATGATGGAAATTTCAGCTTTCGGTATCTTTTTTTATGAGTAAAAATTTATTTCATGTACTTACCATAAGGATTCATTTTAAGCATATCAGTTAATCGCATATGCAGAAAGATAGGTCTAATCATTTCGGCAAAGCGCTCAAAATCCTCATCATACTTTTTCTTGGATGGTTTGGGAGGAAAAGGCATGGGTCTCTGAACCCATGGTTCTCTTTCTTCACCATGTTTCCTAGCAATAAGTCTTTCTTATCATGATGTTGATTCTTTGATTGTGGGTTATCAAGATCAATAGCAGGTTCAATTTCTACATCATTATCATTGCTAGGTTGAGCATCATCATGAACATTATCATTAACATTAGCACTAGGTTCATGTTCATTGTCAGATTGTGTTTCAGCATTAGAAATAGAAATATCATTGGGATTCTCAGGTGTTTCAGTAATAGGTTTACTAGAAGCATGCAAAGTCCTATCATTTTTCTTTTTCTTCCTTTTAGAAGGACTAGGTGCATCTATATTATTTCGCTGAGAATCTTGCTCAATTCTCTTAGGGTGGCCTTCGGGATACAAAGGTTCCCGAGTCATTCTACCAATTCTAGTAGCCACTCTAACAACATAATCATTATTCTCACTATTCAATTCATTGAGCAAATCATTTTGAGCTTTAAGTACTTGTTCTACTTGAGTGGTAACCATAGAAGCATGTTTACTAATAAGTTTAAGTTCACCTTTAACATTAGCCATATAATCACCCAAGTGTTCAAGCATATCAGCACTGTGTTTTAATTCTCTACCAAAATAAGCATTGAAGTCTTCTTGCTTAACCATAAAGTTATCAAACTCATCTAAGCATGGGCTAGCAAACTTGGTAAATGGAATTTCAACTTTATCATATCTATAAAGAGAATTTACCTTTACTACATGTGTCGGGTTATCAAGGCCATGTGTTTCTTCAATAGGTGAGGGATTAAGATCATATGTTTCTTCAACAGGCGGTAAATTAATACCATGTATTTCTTCAATAGGAGGTAAATTCTTAATGTCTTTAGCTTTAATACCTTTTTCTTTCATAGATTTCTTTGCCTCTTGCATATCTTCAGGACTAAGAAATAGAACTCCCCTCTTCTTCGGAGTTGGTTTAGGAATAGGCTCAAGAGATGTCCAATTATTTTCATTTGTCAACATATTATTCAATAGAATTCAGCTTCATCCGGTGTTCTTTCCCTGAAAACAGAACCAGCACAACTATCCAAGTAATCTCTGGAAGTATCGGTTAGTCCATTATAAAAGATATCAAGTATTTAATTTTTCTTAAGAGGATGATCAGGCAAAGCATTAAGTAATTGGATAAGCCTCCCCCAAGCTTGTGGGGGACTCTCTTCTTTAATTTTCACAAAATTATATATATCCCTTAAAGCAGCTTGTTTCTTATGAGCAGGGAAATATTTAGCAGAGAAGTAATAAATCATATCCTGGGGACTACGCACACAACCAAGATCAAGAGAATTAAACCATATCTTAGCATCACCCTTTAATGAGAACGGAAATATTTTAAGGATATAAAGGTAGCGAGATTTCTCATCATTAGTGAACATGGTGACTATATCATTCAATTTAGTAAGATGTGCCATAACAGTTTCAGATTCATAGCCATAAAAAGGACCAGATTCAACCAAAGTAATTATATCAGGATCAACAGAGAATTCATAATCCTTATCAGTAACATAGATATGTGAAATAGCAAAAGCAGGGCCAGGTTTCATTCTAGCATTAAGAGATTGTTGCTTCCATTTAGCTAATAACTTCTTAAGATCACTTATATCATTGTGAGCAAGAGTAGCTCTAGCAGATTCTTCATCCAGAACATAACCCTCAGGAACAACAGGCAATTCATATTTATTAGGGGGAGAGTCTTCATCATCACTATCTTCAATATAATCAGTTTCAATAATTTCATTCTCTCTAGCCCTAGCAAGTTTTTCATCAAGAAATTCACCAAGTGACACAGTAGTATCAAGCATAGAAGTAGTTTCATCATAAGTATAATGCACAGTAGAAGTGGCATCATCAATAACATGCGGCATACCAGAATTAATAATAGAAGCAGGTTTATGTATCGCAAGATTACTCAAAACAGAAGGTGAGTCAAGTGCAGAGCTAGATGGCAGTTCCTTACCTCCCCTCGTAGTTGAGGGATAAATCTTGGTTTTTGGATCTCTCAAGTTCTTCATAATGATAAGCAGGTATAAATCCCAAGTGACTCAAAGAATAGAGCTATGCTCCCCGGCAACGGCGCCAGAAAATAGTCTTGATAACCCACAAGTATAGGGGATCGTAACAGTTTTCAAGGATAGAGTATTCAGCCCAAATTTATTGATTCGACACAAGGGGAGCCAAAGAATATTCTCAAGTATTAGCAGCTGAGTTTTCAATTCAACCACACCTGAAAACTTAATATCTGCAGCAAAGTATTTAGTAGCAAAGCAATATGATAGTAGTGGTAACCTTAGCAATAGGTAATGATAGCAAAGGTAATGTTTTTGATATTTTGTAGTAATGATATCAACGGAAAAGTAAATAAGCGAAAAAACAATATATGGAAAACTCGTAGGCAATGGATCGGTGATAGAGAATTATGCTGGATGCGGTTCATCATGTAACAGTCATAATCTAGGGTGACACAGAACTAGCTCCAATTCATCAATGTAATGTAGGCATGTATTTCGAATATAGTCATACATGCTTATGGAAAAGAACTTGCATGGCATGTTTTGTCCCTACACTCCCGTGGCAGCGGGGTCCTAGCGGAAACTAAGGGATATTAAGGCCTCCTTTTAATAGAGTACCGAACCAAAGCATTAACACACGGTGAATACATGAACTCCTCAAACTACGGTCATCACCAAGAGTGGTCCCGATTATTGTCACTTCGGGGTTGCCGGATCATAACACATAGTAGGTGACTATAGACTTGCAAGATAGGATAAAGAACACCCACATATTGATGAAAACATAACAGGTTCATTGAATCATGGCACTCGGGCCCTAGTGACAAGCATTAAGCATAGCAAAGTCATAGCAACATCAATCTCAGAAGATAGTGGATACTAGGGATCAAATCATAACAAAACTAACTCGATTACATGATAAATCTCATCGAACTCATCACCGTCCAGCAAGCCTATGATGGAATTACTCACGCATGGCGGTGAGCATCATGAAATTGGTGATGGAGGATGGTTGATGATGACGATGGCGATGGACTCCCCTCTCCGGAGCCCAGAACGGACTCCAGATAAGCCCTCCCGAGAGGTTTTAGGGCTTGGCGGCGGCTCCGTATCGTAAAACGCGATGAATCTTTCTCACTGATTTTTTTTCTCTCCGAAACCAAATATGTAGAGTTGGAGTTAAGGTCGGAGGAGCTCCAGGGGGGCCACAAGGTAGGGGGGCATGCCCAGGGGGGTAGGCACGCCCCCACCCTCGTGGCTAGGGTGTGGGCCCCCTGGTCTTCATCTTTTGCAAGGATTTTTTATTATTTCCAAAAAGACGTTCCGTGAAGTTTCAGGTCATTCCGAGAACTTTTGTATCTGCACATAAATAACACCATGGCAATTCTGCTAAAAACAGTGTCAGTCCAGGTTAGTTCCATTCAAATCATGCAAGTTAGAGTCCAAAAACAAGGGAACAAGTGTTTGGAAAAGTATATACGACGGAGACGTATCAGCTGCCGCCAGTCAGCGTTCCATTGATTCCTCATGGGCCGGCGCGTCATGGGTGGCGCGGCGACGCCTCCCCTCCCGCCACACGTACACACAACGCGGGCTATAAAAACCCATCGCTCCCCCTCGCCGCTGCCACACCAGCCCGAGCCCAAACCAGCCGCCGCCGAGCTCTGCTATCTCCCCCGTCCTCCCATTCCCTTCCCCCTCCAGTGATGGCCGAACGCTTCCCCGGCGACGCTGCGGCGGCCAACGGCTTCGGCCGCCGCTCGCTGCAGGCATCGGAGGCGTGGCTCTTGTTCGAGGCTAGCATCCTGTCGCCGCCGGACATGCGTGCCGGGCCAACAGGGTGGAGGCTCAGCAATGGCGGCGTCCCCATCCCCCCGGTGCCCGACGTCGACGCGCGGCCCGACATCTTCGCCGACGAGGTCGACCGCGTGTCATTGTCCCTAAGGGAGGAGCAGCGCGCCCTCCCCCAGTACGCCGCCGACAAGCACGCGGCGTGGGCGGACTACTTCCAGCGGCGGCAGGCGCAATGGCCGGCGTCCACGAACGGGGCGCCAGTGGTGGGCGGCATCAAGAACAGCGACGGCCGCCGCATCTAGTGGGGCATCCCCGGCTGCGCACTGCACGGGGTGCTGGAGTACCTCGAGGGCGGCAATAACC
>NC_057794.1:528289959-528312918 GCF_018294505.1 Triticum aestivum
GTGATGCATAGCAACGAGAGGGGAGAGTGTGATCTCCATACCCTTGTAGATCGACAACGGAAGCGTTTGGTTGATGTAGTCGTACATCTCCACGGCCCGACCGATCAAGCACCGAAACTACGACACCTCCGAGTTCTAGCACACGTTCAGCTCGATGACGATCCCCGGACTCCGATCCAGCAAAGTGTCGGGGAGGAGTTCCGTCAGCACGACGGCGTGGTGACGATCTTGATGTACTACTGCCGCAGGGCTTCGCCTAAGCACTGCTACAATATTATCGAGGACTATGGTGGCAGGGGGCGCCGCACACGGCTAAGAATATGATCACGTGGATCAACTTGTGTTTCTTTGGGGTGCCCCTGCCTCCGTATATAAAGGCTCAAGGGGGGGGGGTGCGGCCGGCCAAGGAGAGGCGCGCCAGGAGGAGTCCTACTCCCTCTGGGAGTAGGATCCCCCCCCCAATCCTAGTTGGAATAGGATTCGCGGAGGGGGGAAAAGAGAAAGGGGGGCCGACCCCCTCTCCTTGTCCTATTCGTACCAAGGGAGGGGAGGGGCGCGCGGCCCATCTCTGGCTGCCTCTTCTCTTTTCCACTAAGGCCCACTAAGGCCCATATATCTCCCGGGGGTTCCGGTAACCTCCCGGTACTCCGGTAAAATCCCGATTTCACCCGGAACACTTCCGATATCCAAACATAGGCTTCCAATATATCAATCTTTATGTCTCGACCATTTCAAAACTCCTCTTCATGTCCGTGATCACATCCGGGACTCTGAACAACCTTAGGTACATCAAAACATATAAACTCATAATATAACTATCATCGAAAACCTTAAGCGTGCGGACCCTACGGGTTCGAGAACAATGTAGACATGACCGAGACACGTCTCCGGTCAATAACCAATAGCGGGACCTGGATGCCCATATTGCCTCCTACATATTCTATGAAGATCTTTATTGGTCAGACCGCATAACAACATACGTTGTTCCCTTTGTCATCGGTATGTTACTTGCCCGAGATTCGATCGTCGGTATCCAATACCTAGTTCAATCTTGTTATCGGCAAGTCTCTTTACTCGTTCCGTAATACATTAGTTGCAATGCTTGCAAGGCTTAAGTGATGTGCATTATCGAGAGGGCCCAGAGATACCTCTCCGACGATCGGAGTGACAAATCCTAATCTCGAAATACGTCAACCCAACATGTACCTTTGGAGACACCTGTAGAGCACCTTTATAATCACCCAGTTACGTTGTGATGTTTGGTAGCACACAAAGTGTTCCTCCGGCACATGGGAGTTACATAATCTCATAGTCATAGGAACATGTATAAGTCATGAAGAAAGCAATAGCAACATACTAAACGATCGGGTGCTAAGCTAATGGAATGGGTCATGTCAATCAGATCATTCAACTAATGATGTGATCCCGTTAATCAAATGACAACTCTTTGTCCATGGTTAGGAAACATAACCATCTTTGATTAACGAGCTAGTCAAGTAGAGGCATACTAGTGACACTCTGTTTGTCTATGTATTCACACATGTATTATGTTTCCGGTTAATACAATTCTAGCATGAATAATAAACCTTTATCATGATATAAGGAAATAAATAATAACTTTATTATTGCCTCTAGGGCATATTTCCTTCAGTCTCCCACTTGCACTAGAGTCAATAATCTAGATTACACAGTAATGATTCTAACACCCATGGAGCTTTGGTGCTGATCATGTTTTGCTCGTGGAAGAGGCTTAGTCAACGGGTCTGCTACATTCAGCTCCGTATGTATCTTGCAAATCTCTATGTCTCCCACCTGGACTAGATCCCGGATGGAATTGAAGCGTCTTTTGATGTGTTTGGTTCTCTTGTGAAATCTGGATTCCTTTGCCAAGGCAATTGCACCAGTATTGTCACAAAAGATTTTCATTGGACCCGATGCACTAGGTATGACACCTAGATCGGATATGAACTCCTTCATACAGACTCCTTCGTTTGCTGCTTCCGAAGCAGCTATGTACTCTGCTTCACATGTAGATCCCGCCATGATGCTTTGTTTAGAACTGCACCAACTGACAGCTCCACCGTTTAATGTAAACACGTATCCGATTTGCGATTTAGAATCGTCCGGATCAGTGTCAAAGCTTGCATCAACGTAACCGTTTACGATGAGCTCTTTGTCACCTCCATATACGAGAAACATATCCTTAGTCCTTTTCAGGTATTTCAGGATGTTCTTGACTGCTGTCCAGTGATCCACTCCTGGATTACTTTGGTACCTCCCTGCTAGACTTATAGCAAGGCACACATCAGGTCTGGTACAGAGCATTGCATACATGATAGAGCCTATGGCTGAAGCATAGGGAACATCTTTCATTTTCTCTCTATCTTCTGCAGTGGTCGGGCATTGAGTCTGACTCAACTTCACACCTTGTAATACAGGCAAGAACCCTTTCTTTGCTTGATCCATTTTGAACTTCTTCAAAATCTTGTCAAGGTATGTGCTTTGTGAAAGTCCAATTAAGCGTCTTGATCTATCTCTATAGATCTTTATGCCTAGTATGTAAGAAGCTTTACCGAGGTCTTTCATTGAAAAACTCTTATTCAAGTATCCCTTTATGCTATCCAGAAATTCTATATCATTTCCAATCAGTAATATGTCATCCACATATAATATCAGAAATGCTACAGAGCTCCCACTCACTTTCTTGTAAATACAGGCTTCTCCGAAAGTCTGTATAAAACCAAATGCTTTGATCACACTATCAAAGCGTTTATTCCAACTCCGAGAGGCTTGCACTAGTCCATAAATGGATCGCTGGAGCTTGCACACTTTGTTCACTACAAGAAATATGTCAACTTGTGACCACCACTATTGGTCACTGAATGGTCACAAATTTCCATTTGTGACCTTTTTGTGACAAAAACATAAGGTCAAAAGCTGGCCGTCGTAAACTGATTATAGCGACCTTTCTTCTGGAATGGTCGCAAACGTTTATGACCAAAATATGTCCACTGTGGCGTTTTGGTCACTAGCAACCTCCGCAGGCCACGTAGGCATCCAGCGTGGCAAGCTGATGTGGCACAAGATTCAGCCCGGTCCAATTCGATTTTCTACATGGGCCTAGCCCAACAATTCGGCCTTTTTAATGTATTTTTTTCCTGTGCTTTTATTAGCTACATGGGTTTGACCCAGTAATTTGGCCCATGTATTATTTTTTAGGCAAGCCCTTTTAATATATGTATTTTATGTTAATTTCGGTTAGCTACATGGGCCTGGCCTACAATTTGGCCTTTTTATTTTCTAGCGCACAACATTTTGCAGTCCATTTATTTTTTATTTCTAGCTTTTTTTCCCAGCTCCAGTTTACAGATGGGTCCCAAATGTCAGATTTTTCACAGCTTATTAATAAGCAATATATCAAACAGACAGAAGAGAGAAAGCATATGAAAATCTTCAAATAACAACTAAAGTAATGTTATTACAATATGATATACAGAACAGAACACGTGAAACTACATACACTCACACATCACAACAACCAGTTTCCATACACTCATTCACATTACATGAACCAGTTTAACCATCGAATCTTGCATACCCAGGAACTTCAAACTTCACCCAGATCCACACAATCATAAATATTGGGATCTACAATTAGACCGCTCTACCTCCAAGCTTGTAGATAAGATGGCCAGTGGTGGTCGACATCGCCAATTACCACGATGTCGATGCAAGTCTTGTCCCTTGCCCATGGTTGAAACCGCAAGATCAAAGTAAACAAGTGTTAGAAGACAAGAAACACAGAACTAAGGGTAGTTGTCAAGCTTAACATATCAAATAAACTTATAGATACAAACTCGACGAGTTAAATCAGAAAATGAGAAATTCAAGCCAATCAAGCTGCAGGCACTATTTAGATGCAATAAACTGTGCGTAGAACGAAAAGATGGTATGGACGGATACATATAACAGAACATTACATGAATAGATCAATCGAGGAGGAAACCGTAAAACAAGCTGAAAGCATCACACATACAAATAATAACAGCATACATTAATGTATAAAATAATAAAAATATCTATAACCAGGGCTATTTCTAGCCAACCTGTGTGCATGAATCATAATAGATCAAGCAAAAGACGTATAACCATCAGCAAACAGCAAATATTAGTGAAAGGGGACAATTTCTAGTACTCGTCATTTTTGCAAAGTGAGCAAGAACGCTGATATTTTCCTACACAAACTTTTTGATTCTTCCTTAGTCCTATAGTGATCTGCTCACTCCAATTCTATCTACTCAACCCATTCACATGCAACATGGATAATCAGGAAGCATCTACTCAAATAAGGAATTAGAATGCAACATGGATAACTATGCCCTATGAAACAATTCACGTATCAAGAACCATCAAAGTAAATAAGGAACTGGTATAGAACACCAACTCAATCACCTTCACAACAATGAAATCATCGATAATTCTTCTATTTAATTGAAGTTCTCTAAGCTTCTTCCCCCATTGAAAGCAGTCTACAAAAAAATTGAGAACAAGGTCAGCGCCAAAATTCAAACCATATAATTTCTTGCTAATCTCATATACTATTATTCAAAAGAAAGATGTATTTTGCTGTAAGATTTTAGCGCTAGTACACAAGACATAAAAAGGTGCCAAAAATCCTTAGTGATCTGAAGCAGCAAACAAAATTTAAACATAGACAATGCATGCCATAGTAATAGCAGCACAAACAGAGAAATGCAAAAGGCACCTCATACTAGTATGGTGATCTTCGTCACAAATTTTAAGCTCTGTTTCATGTAGATAATTTATTTGGTTTCAGTAAACAACAACAACAACAGCATGCGGAATATATGAAGGGATTACAACAGGTTCCTACAGTACACTAGATAGGCCAACATTTTAGACTACTAGTACCTTGAAATCATATGCAACATTGTTTTTTCTCTAGCCCAGCCCCCTTCTTTCACAACACCAGATTGGCCTCTTCACGAACTTGGAAAAATAAATGCACACACAAATCAGATTGTGGGAGACGAGAGGAGGAAGAGGAGGAGGAGGGATGTGTATGCAAGTGTATAAGCATCAAGCATGAGATACTTTTCAAATTACTATGAACATTCTTAGTTTCTTTGATTGAAGTAGGTGACTGGGGCTAGGTGTGCTCACTACTAGGCTGTAAAAACACGGTATATACAAGCATTGCGTGCTTAGTAATCGGCGTTGCAGTAACCAGTAGCAGGCAGGCAGCGTTGCAGTAACCCAAGTAATATAATGTAACAGCAGAGCGAGGCAAATCAAGTTGGCTATGTGTGTGCTTGAGCTAGCTTAGAACATGCAGTCCATGGTTGGGCTCCAAAACAAACAGAGCATGCTAGTGTCAACAGAATCAAGCCAGGAGAATAGAAACAGACCATACCATGATGAAGTTTAAAATAGAATAAGCGATGCATATACATTTTCTAGTGGAAAATCACCGAAACAGTTGATGAAAATCTGCATCTGAAGTTCTAACAATGCCATGTCTACAACAAAACAAGACTAGGACGATTGTTGTAATTCTAATTCAGCAATAAAACAAACCTAACTACATCGTTCAGCAGCTTTGAATTACAAAAAATCTACCATTTATGATTAATTCAACAAACAAAACTAAATGTCGTAGGCCTTTTGTGACAAGTTATGGTAGCACGTCGCCTGCCACTGTGATCTAACGAGGAACTGATATCACGTGAGGAGCGGAACTAATTTCCAAAAGGAACTAAATAGCTCAACTCAAGCACAATTCTGAAAACTATAGTGATGTTAAAAATAAAGAATAGAGTAGGAAATATTAGATCTATTCAAAGATAAGCAGTTCACCATGGCACTCAACTACAAACAAGTGAAAAAGAGAACCATCAATCACCGCCTTGCACAGCTTCTTGACGAGCGCCATTGGCTTCCCCTTCAGACCCCTTGAGAACCTAGCCAATCCGAACACAAATTGAATCAACAAGCCGGATCAGACCAAAGACAACCGCAGCCAGCCACAGTTGCAGATCCGCAATGCAAAGGAGACACTGCTCATTACCTTCTGCGGACGCGAGCAGGGAAGAGCTCGAGCCTTGATCCTGAAGTTGAAGGTCGTCTACTTTGTGGCAAGTTGCACATGAGGATGCCTCGGACGAGGGCGGCAGGGTCGATTGAGGACCGCAGCGGCAGAGGCGAGTGTGCCTGCAGCAGCGGAGGCCCCGCCATTGTCTGACGGAGTCGAGGGCGGCAGATCTGTCGAGGTACACAAGGGCGGCGACTGCTGCGTGGGGGGCTGTGGCCGGCGTGTAGCTTGGGTGGATCCTCCTCGAGGAGCTTGGCCTTGGCGCGACGGATGTCGGCGTTGAGCACGTGCCGTCGATGGTGGGAGAGGCAGCCGCCCGAGCAAATCAATGAGAAGGGGTCAGAGGTCGCCAGTAAAATGACACAGCTGCAGGAGGAGACGGACCTGATTTGGTCGGCGAGGACTGCTGCGTGTCCTCGCCATCAAGGATCTGGCTGCCATCTCGCTTGCACGGCCTGGATCCGCCCGCCGCGTCGTGGTCGGAGTGGAGAAGATGGCGAGGTCGACGGCGGAGCCGAAGGGGCTGGAGACGGAGGCTGGCCACGCCGGGGACGCCATGAGATGCTCTGTGATCCGCGGTCGAGGAGCGAGGCGATGACGAGCAGGCGCGCGGGTGCGAACGGCGGGAGCAGGTTGTCGTCCACAAAGGCGAGGAGGAGCGGCTTGAGGTGGGAGGGGAGGTCGTGGCGGATCGGCCGCCGTAGGTGGCGGTGGCGGTCCAATGGAGGGAGAGGGGAGAGGGGTTAGGGTTTGGGCTGCGGATCACGGGGGGAGGAGTGGTGTGCGGGGGAGACAGGGAGAGGGTGAGGAGTGGTGTGCGGTGGGTGAGTGGTGTGCGGTGGTGAGTGGTGGCATTCGGCCACTGATAGGTGGGCCCGCGAGGAATTAGGCCCACATGTCAGTGTCCTCAACGACATGTGGTGTAGGTGAGGGGAGCTGCTTTCGGGTGGGTGTGGGTGGGGAGAGGATGAGGGTGTGGGCCATTGGATCTGGGAGTATCCGACGGTTTGTAATGCTTGATCCGCGTGACATGCCCATAGACCAATCAGAACGAAGTGCGGGCTTATGACCATCTAAAATTGTCGTAATTGATTAACAATAGGCCAACACAGCACCACATCGCCCGGTGAACCTCCATTGCAGCGTGAGCTCCAACGCAGCACCACGACGCCCGATGGTAAGTTTCCTTCTCTTTTTATGACAATGTTTGTTAAGTTTTCAAATAATTAGTAGTGCTATTCCTTGAATAACGAAAAATCAATTTTCCATTTTTCAAGTACCCAAAATAAGTTTTTTTGTGAAGGACCTATAATATATTTGTTGCAAAATTGTATCAAATAAATTTTCTAAAATACTAGGAGATATTTAATGCACAATTGACAAAATGGTTGGGTGTAAAAAGTTTTGATCCACCTCTGGTGAAAAAGAAAAATTCCCGCCGATTTAGTAGGAAGCGGGTCAAATTGTAACTGCAGTTGACTCATGGTTTGCTATTTTTTTTTCCAAAAATCATTTCTAGGTACATATGTATCTATTTAATCAGAGAAACACCAAATAATTCCAAGATTCAACCACTAGCTAGGAACGGTCATGCCCGCCGTTTTGACCGCATTTTGAAACGGGCATAAATTTTTTAAAAGAAATCAAAAAATTGGGAAACCTTCGCATTGTGTCATTATATGTGACCAAGTTTCCAGGAAAAATAATAAACTTGTAATACGGCAATTATTTTAAAAAAGTGTTCTCAAAAATGAGCTATCATGCGTGAAGATTCATGGCTTTCAAGCTAAATGATCAATCTTATGACCACATTCATGACATAGTTTGTTCAAATGATCTAATATTGTGCACAAGGGTGCATATTGGAATGGCAAACAATGTTGCCTAAGGAAGTTTCCATTTTCTTTGGACGAAAAAACCATTTTCCATTTTTCGAGTGCCCAAAAGGAGGTTTTTTGTGAAGGACCTCCCAAATAATTGTTGCAAAATTGCAGCAAATCAATTTTATAAAATATTAGGACATATTTAATGCACAATTAACCAAATTTTTGGGTGTCAAAAGTTTTGATCCACCTCTCGTGAAAAAGACAAATTCCTGCCAATTCAGCATGAAGCGGGTCAAATTTGAACTGTAGCTACCTCGTAGTTTGCTCTTTATTTTTTCCAAAAATCATTTCTAGGTACATAAGTATGTATTTAATCAGATAAACACCAAAAAAATTCAAGATTCAACCACTAGCTAGGAACGGTCATTCCCGCCGTTTTGGCTGCATTTTGAAACGGGCATAAAAAATTCAAAAAAAATCAAAAAAATTGGGAAACCTTCGCATTGTGTCATTATATGTGGCCAAGTTCCTAGGAAAAATAATAAAATTGTAATACGGCAATTATTTTAAAAAAGTGTTCTCAGAAACGAGCTATCATGTGTGGAGATCAATGGCTTTCAAGCCAAATGATCAATCTTATGGCCACATTCATGGCATAGTTTGTTCAGATGATCTCATATTGTGCACAAGGGTGCATATTGGAATGGCAAACAATGTTGCCTAAGGAAGTTTTCATTTTCTTTGGACGAAAAAACCATTTTCCATTTTTCGAGTGCCCAAAAGGAGGTTTTTTTGTGAAGGAACTACCAAATAATTGTTGCAAAATTGGACCAAATCAATTTTATAAAATACTAGGCCATATTTAATGCACAATTGGCAAAATTTGTGTAGGTAAGTTACTTAGGTATGGTCATGCGCTGGTAAATTTTCAGATCATTTGGGCAAGCCTAGCTAGTACTTACTTCACAAAGCTTCTCTCGAGGTAGACACTTTGGAAATTTCCCGAGAAATATTTACTAGGAAAATTGAGCTGAATATTATCATGTGGCAATGATTTGGGTATGGAAGAGTGCCCGAAAAGTTTGAGGGTAATAGGAGGGGTCTATATAACACTTGCTTTGCAACGTGCCAATTTGGCCATAAAATATAAATTGAACCTGGGCTCACATAGATGATTTGACTGAGCTGCAATTTGGAGGAGGGTGATAATTTGGGCATATGAAGGAACTGTATAAATTTCATGCCATTTAGAGATATAAAAAAGGTACTTCCTTCACAATGCTTCTAGGTGGACAAAAACTTTGGAAATTTGCCGAGGAAGATTTGCTAGGCAAATGGAGCTAAATTTTGTCATGCGATAATGATTTGGATAGGAAAGAGTGCCCAAAAATTCCGAGGGCAATCAAGAATATATAAATAGCACTTCCTTCATAAAGTGTTGTTGTGAACAGAATAGGAAAATGAATATTGTTGAATTAGTTTTGAACTAGGCAAGGAAGGATTTTTACATATTTGATGAAGATATGCCCCAAAGAATTTATGAGATTTTTTTGGGAATTTTGGGAATGATAGAAATATAGGTTGCTTCACAACCTAGGGCAAAAACTGCCACATGGACATGACACATAGGCAAAACTGATGATATGGCGCCTAGTCATCACAACCCACCACAATCTACAAGGCTATGACCATCTATATTGGTCATTAACAACTAGAAATAAGGCAGCGGACTAGCACTATTTGCTTTGTGACCGTTTCGTGTAAGGAAATTACGACCTTTCTGACCAAAATGGTCGCAATGGTTTAGGGTTTGGAGCCCCCTGAACAGCTTTTGACCAATTGGTCTAAAATGGTCATAAATTTATGACCAATTCTTCGAGGGTCACTGACAGAAGGTCATAAGTTGACATATTTCTTGTAGTGGTTAGCTCCCTTTGGATCGACAAAACCTTCCGGTTGCATCATATACAACTCTTCTTCCAGAAATCCATTCAGGAATGGAGTTTTGACATCCATCTGCCAAATTTCATAATCATAAAATGCGGCAATTGCTAACATGATTCGGACAGACTTAAGCATCGCTACGGGTGAGAAGGTCTCATCGTAGTCAACCCCTTGAACTTGTCGAAAACCTTTTGCGACAAGTCGAGCTTTGTAGACAGTAATATTACCGTCAGCGTCAGTCTTCTTCTTGAAGATCCATTTATTCTCAATTGCTTGCCGATCATCGGGCAAGTCAACCAAAGTCCATACTTTGTTCTCATACATGGATCCCATCTCAGATTTCATGGCTTCAAGCCATTTTGTGGAATCTGGGCTCTACATCGCTTCTTCATAGTTCGTAGGTTCATCATGATCTAGTAGCATGATTTCCAGAACAGGATTACCGTACCACTCTGGCGCGGATCTTACTCTGGTTGATCTACGGGGTTCAGTAGTATCTTATTCTAAAGTTTCATGATCATTATCATTAGCTTCCTCACTAATTGGTGTAGGTGTCGCAGAAGCAGGTTTCTGTGATGTACTACTCTCCAATAAGGGAGCAGGTACAGTTACCTCTTCAAGTTCTACTTTCCTCCCACTCACTTCTTTCGAGAGAAACTCCTTCTCTAGAAAGGATCCATTCTTAGCAACGAATGTCTTGCCTTCGGATCTGTGATAGAAGGTGTACCCAACAGTCTCCTTTGGGTATCCTATGAAGACACATTTCTCCGATTTGGGTTCGAGCTTATCAGGTTGAAGCTTTTTCACATAAGCATCGCAGCCCCAAACTTTAAGAAATGACAACTTTGGTTTCTTGCCAAACCATAGTTCATAAGGCGTCGTCTCAACGGATTTTGATGGTGCCCTATTTAACGTGAATGCGGCCGTCTCTAAAGCATAACCCCAAAACGATAGCGGTAAATCAGTAAGAGACATCATGGATCGCACCATATCTAGTAAAGTACGATTACGACGTTCGGACACACCATTACGCTGTGGTGTTCCGGGTGGCGTGAGTTGCGAAACTATTCCGCATTGCTTCAAATGTACACCAAACTCGTAACTCAAATATTCTCCTCCACGATCAGATCGTAGAAACTTTATTTTCTTGTTACGATGATTTTCAACTTCACTCTGAAATTCTTTGAACTTTTCAAATGTTTCAGACTTATGTTTCATTAAGTAGATATACCCATATCTGCTTAAGTCATCTGTGAAGGTGAGAAAATAACGATATCCGCCACGAGCCTCAATATTCATCGGACCACATACATCTGTATGTATGATTTCCAACAAATTTGTTGCTCTCTCCATAGTACCGGAGAACGGTGTTTTAGTCATCTTTCCCATGAGGCACGGTTCGCAAGTACCAAGTGATTCATAATCAAGTGGTTCCAAAAGCCCATCAGTATGGAGTTTCTTCATGCGCTTTATACCGATATGACCTAAACGGCAGTGCCACAAATAAGTTGCACTATCATTATTAACTCTGCATCTTTTGGCTTCAACATTATGAATATGTGTGTTACTACTATCGAGATTCATCAAAAATAGACCACTCTTCAAAGGTGCATGACCATAAAAGATATTACTCATATAAATAGAACAACCATTATTCTCTGATTTAAATGAATAACCGTCTCGCATTAAACAAGATCCAGATATAATGTTCATGCTCAACGCTGGCACCAAATAACAATTATTTAGGTCTAATATTAATCCCGAAGGTAGATGTAGAGGTAGCTTGCCGACCGCGATCACATCGACTTTGGAACCGTTTCCCACGCGCATCGTCACCTCGTCCTTTGCCAGTGTTCGCTTAATCCGTAGTCCCTGTTTCGAATTGCAAATATTAGCAACAGAATCATTATCAAATACCCAGGTGCTACTGCGAGCTCTAGTAAGGTACACATCAATAACATGTATATCACATATACCTTTGTTCACCTTGCCATCCTTCTTATCCGCCAAATACTTGGGGCAGTTCCGCTTCTAGTGACCAGTCTGCTTGCAGTAGAAGCACTCAGTTTCAGGCTTAGGTCCAGACTTGGGTTTCTTCTCTTGAGCAGCAACTTGCTTGCTGTTCTTCTTGAAGTTCCCCTTCTTCTTCCCTTTGCCCTTTTTCTTGAAACTAGTGGTCTTGTTGACCATCAACACTTGATGCTCCTTTTTGATTTCTACCTCCGCAGCTTTCAGCATTGTGAAGAGCTCGGGAATAGTCTTATTCATCCCTTGCATATTATAGTTCATCACGAAGCTCTTGTAGCTTGGTGGCAGTGATTGGAGAATTCTGTCAATGACGCAATCATCTGGAAGATTAACTCCCATCTGAATCAAGTGATTATTATACCCAGACATTTTGAGTATATGCTCACTGACAGAACTGTTCTCCTCCATCTTGCAGCTATAGAACTTATTGGAGACTTCATATCTCTCAATCCGGGCATTTGCTTGAAATATTAACTTCAACTCCTGGAACATCTCATATGCTCCATGACGTTCAAAACGTCGTTGAAGTCCTGATTCTAAGCCGTAAAGCATGGCACACTGAACTATCGAGTAGACATCAGCTTTGCTCTGCCAGACGTTCATAACATCTGGTGTTGCTCCAGCAGCAGGCCTGGCACCCAGCGGTGCTTCCAGGACGTAATTCTTCTATGCAACAATGAGCATAATCCTCAAGTTACGGACCCAGTCCGTGTAATTGCTACCATCATCTTTCAACTTTGCTTTCTCAAGGAACGCATTAAAATTCAACGGAACAACAGCACGGACCATCTATATACAATCAAACATACGTAAGCAAGATACTATCAAGTACTAAGTTCATGATAAATTTAAGTTCAATTAATCATATTACTTAAGAACTCCCACTTAGATAGACATCCCTCTAATCTTCTAAGTGATCACGTGATCCAAATCAACTAAACCATAACCGATCATCACGTGAAATGGAGTAGTTTTCAATGGTGAACATCACTATGTTGATCATATCTACTATATGACTCACGCTCGATCTTTCGATCTCAGTGTTCCGAGGCCATATCTGCATATGCTAGGCTCGTCAAGTTTAACCTGAGTATTCTGCGTGTGCAAAACTGGCTTGCACCCGTTGTAGATGGACGTAGAGCTTATCACACCCGATTATCACGTGGTGTCTGGGCACGACGAACTTTGGCAATGGTGCATACTCAGGGAGAACACTTTTATCTTGATAATTTAGTGAGAGATCATCTTATAATGCTACCGTCAATCAAAGAAAGATAAGATGCATAAAAGATAAACATCACATGCAATCAATATAAGTGATATGATATGGCCATCATCATCTTGTGCTTGTGATCTCCATCTCCGAAGCACCATCATGATCACCATCGTCACCGCCGCGACACCTTGATCTCCATCGTAGCATCGTTGTCGTCTCGCCAATCTTATGCTTCCACAACTATCGCTACCGTTTAGTGATAAAGTAAAGCACTACAACGCGATTGCATTGCATACAATAAAGCGACAACCATATGGCTCTTGCCAGTTGCCGATAACTCGGTTACAAAACATGATCATCTCATACAATAAAATTTAGCATCATGTCTTGACCATATCACATCACAACATGCCCTGCAAAAACAAGTTAGACGTCCTCTACTTTGTTGTTGCAAGTTTTACGTGGCTGCTACGGGCTTAAGCAAGAACCAATCTTATCTACGCATCAAAACCACAACGATAGTTTGTCAAGTTGGTGTTGTTTAACCTTCGCAAGGACCGGGCGTAGCCACACTCGGTTCAACTAAAGTTGGAGAAACTGTCACCCGCAAGCCACCTATGTGCAAAGCACGTCGGGAGAACCGGTCTCGCGTAAGCGTACGCGTAATGTCGGTCCGGGCCGCTTCATCCAACAATACCGCCGAACCAATGTATGACATGTTGGTAAGCAATATGACTTATATCGCCCACAACTCACTTGTGTTCTACTCGTGCATATAACATCAACACATAAAACCTAGGCTCGGATGCCACTGTTGGGGAACGTAGTAATTTCAAAAAAATTCCTACGCACACGCAAGATCATGGTGATGCATAGAAACGAGAGGGGAGAGTGTGATCTACATACCCTTGTAGATCGACAACGGAAGCGTTTGGTTGATGTATTCGTACGTCTCCACGGCCCGACCGATCAAGCACCAAAACTACGGCACCTCCGAGTTCTAGCACACGTTCAGCTCGATGACGATCCCTGGACTCCGATCCAGCAAAGTGTCGGGGAAGAGTTCCGTCAGGACGACGGCGTGGTGACGATCTTGATGTACTACTGTCGCAGGGCTTCGCCTAAGCACTGCTACAATATTATCGAGGACTATGGTGGCAGGGGGCGCCGCACACGGCTAAGAATATGATCACGTGGATCAACTTGTGTTTCACTGGGGTGCCCCTGCCTCCATATATAAAGGCTCAAGGGGGGGTGCAGCCGGCCTAGGAGAGGCGCGCCAGGAGGAGTCCTACTCCCTCCGGGAGTAGGATTCCCCCCCCCCCCAATCCTAGTTGGAATAGGATTCACGGAGGGGGGAAAAGAGAAAGGGGGCCCGGCCCCCTCTCCTTGTCCTATTCGGACCAAGGGAGGGGAGGGGCGCGCGGCCCATCTCTGGCTGCCTCTTCTCTTTTCCACTAAGGCCCACTAAGGCCCATATATCTCCCGGGGGTTCCGGTAACCTCCGGGTACTCCGGTAAAATCCCGATTTCACCCGGAACACTTCCGATATCCAAACATAGGCTTTCAATATATCAATCTTTATGTCTCAACCATTTCGAGACTCCTCGTCATGTCCGTGATCACATCCGGGACTCCGAAAAACCTTCGGTACATCAAAGCGTATAAACTCATAATATAACTGTCATCGAAAACCTTAAGCGTGCGGACCCTACGGGTTCGAGAACAATGTAGACATGACCGAGACACGTCTCCGGTAAATAACCAATAGCGGGACCTGGATGCCCATATTGGCTCCTACATATTCTACGAAGATCTTTATCGGTCAGACCGCATAACAACATACGTTGTTCCCTTTGTCATCGGTATGTTACTTGCCCGAGATTCGATCGTCGGTATCCAATACCTAGTTCACTCTCGTTACCGGCAAGTCTCTTTACTCGTTCCGTAATACATCATCCCGCAACTAACTCATTAGTTGCAATGCTTGCAAGGCTTAAGTGATGTGCATTACCGAGAGGGCCCAGAGATACCTCTCCGACGATCGGAGTGACAAATCCTAATCTCGAAATATGTCAATCCAACATGTACCTTTGGAGACACCTGTAGAGCACCTTTATAATCACCCAGTTACGTTGTGACGTTTGGTAGCACACAAAGTGTTCCTCCGGCACACGGGAGTTACATAATCTCATAGTCATAGGAACATGTATAAGTCATGAAGAAAGCAATAGCAACATACTAAACGATCGGGTGCTAAGCTAATGGAATGGGTCATGTCTATCAGATCATTCAACTAATGATGTGATCCCGTTAATCAAATGACAACTCTTTGTCCATGGTTAGGAAACATAACCATCTTTGATTAACGAGCTAGTCAAGTAGAGGCATACTAGTGACACTCTGTTTGTGTATGTATTCACACATGTATTATGTTTCCGGTTAATACAATTCTAGCATGAATAATAAACCTTTATCATGATATAAGGAAATAAATAATAACTTTATTATTGCCTCTAGGGCATATTTCCTTCAGTGCCCAGGAGGTTCGGCTTCTCCTCTGCCTCCTCCTCCCGCTCCTCCTCCCACTCTTCCGGCTCGCCGGCGCTCTTCGGCGTCAAGGTCGAGCCTGCAGCGGAGACGCCGTTCGGTCGGCGCACCCGCAGCGCCGGCATCGTCATTAACGAGGGCGGCTGGCGCACCTCCTCCTCGGCTCTTTCGCGCTTCCTCAAGCCAAAGACGGAGTCGGGGCTCGCCGCCGTCAAGCGGGAGCCGGGGCTCCCCGTCGTGAGGACGGAGCCCGGGCTCGCCGACGGCGTCAAGGAGGAGGAGCTCAACGACGAGCGGCCCTGAAATGGGCGCGCGACGACTGGGCGCAGACGGAGCTGCAGCGCCAGATACTCGCCTTCGAGCGCTTCGAAGCCCGGCGCCGTGGCCGAGACAAGGGAGGCGTCGTCGTCCTCGACGACAGCGACGACGACGACACGCCGCCACCACCGGTCCGCCTTGAAGACACCGGGCAGGGGTCCAGCAGCAGGGGTGGCCGCGCCATCAAGAAGGAGAAGGCCGACGACGAGGGCGGCGGCGACGTCGGCGACTTCGCCGCGCTCAGCAACTTCTTCGCCCCGTATACGTCTTTTTTTAATAATTTATGTAACGCCGAACATGTTGAATATGAATGTCAAGTTAGCCGAATTTAGACGTACTTTGCCGAATTTAGCCAACTTTGCCGAATTCAGATTTTTTTAATAAAAAACGCGTCTGGGGCGACCTTGGGACGAGCGGCTGGGAATCTGCTCGCCCCGCGCCGATTTTAGCGCCAACTCGCCCACAGGGGAGGTTAAAATCGCCGTCTGAGGGGCCAACGGCTGAAGATGCTCTAAGGTTCTGCAACGGGAGGTCGCCGGGTGAAGAAGAGTTTTTGTTAAGAGTGGCCCGGAGCCTGGATTGCTTTCTTCAGCTTCTTGGCCGGAATGACGCGATCATAAGTCCGGAATAGCTCTGCTGCTACAACCTCGGTTGGAGAGCCTTGGCACTTTGGTGCCTTTCACGGGGTCGGACTCGGATTAAAACAAATCGGAGTGTGAAACTGAAACGAACTCTAACCCACTACCCACCCACCATTGGCCCTCGGTATATACATCTTCCCTTGTTGGTAGCCGAGGTAGAAGCAAAGCATCAGACTATCGAGACCCCTACCTACCTGCCTGCCTGTTCCTTTGCACCGCTCGCGCAGTCGCCAGACACCATGGATCCGGCGGGTCTGCTACCCGTCGACGTGCTCGCGGACGTCCTCGGCGCTTGATGCCGCGCAGCCTCGCCGCCTGCCGCTCCGTCTGCAAGGGGTGGTGCGCCGCCGTCGACGCCCACGGCCTGCTGCGCAAGGACCTCCTGCCGCTCTCCCTGGCCGGCATCTTCACCGTCTACAACTTCGTTGACGGCTATCACCTTCCCCCGGCGTTCCTCTCGCGCCCCTCTGTCGCGGGCAAGATCCAAGGTAACCTCAGCTACCTCGACGACGTCCACGATGACTGGTCCCACATTATGGGTCACTGCAACGGCCTCCTCCTCCTCTGGGGAGGCGTTGCCAATCCGGCCACGCGGCAGTGGGCGTGTCTACCGTGTCACCCTGATCAGAGCTTCATCAAACACGACTTCCTCGCATACGATCCAACGCTCTCGCCACACTTTGAGGTATTCTTCATGGAGTGTGTTCGCCACCGGTCCCAGAACGAGGCCGCCTTCGACCCCTCGAACCCAAAGTCGGAGTGGCCCCCGTCGCCCTACACCATGAGCGCATTCTCGTCAAAGACATGGCGGTGGGAGGAGAGATCTTTTACCAGGGAAGGGATGCCTCCACGATCGATCGACCCTAACATACTACTACTCATGAGAGACGTGTACTCTTATGAATCTGTGTATTGGCGGGGACGTCTCTATGTGCTTAACATATTTTTTGTTATCAGGTATGTTTTGTTTCCCTAATTTTTCTTACTCCCTCCGTCACAGTTTAGAAGGCACAGTTAAATTTGCGTGTTTTTCCACAATAGACAAGGTTTATGACGCATTGCATTTATTTCTAGTAGCTAATTAGTACTTCGATATACTTTTTCTATATGTATACCTAGGTCCCAGAGAATTTTCAAGTGTGCCTTCTAAAGCGTGACGGAGGGAGTAGAAAAGGAGGAGTAGAAAAGGTCACCCAATACCATGCACGGTGACTAGCTAGCTAACATTGTGCAGTAAATAACAAATTTATTTATTTGTGCAGATTGGATTTAGAGGATAATAAGTACCGAGTAATTGAACTCCCCCCGATTAATGAAGCACGCGGACATATTAATTTGGGAAAATCGGAGAAGGGCGTTTACTATGGATTCGTCGGTGGTTGGTGCAAACTTCAGATTTGGTTTCTCAGAGAATCAATTGATCACACCGAATGGATGTTGAACCATGAGATTGGCCTCAAGCCGTTGCTAGACAAATTTCCTTGGGAACACAGTCATGGCTCTTGGTTCGTGCAAGGTTTGAGGGATAACAATGATGAAACACTTGACAGAGAGAAACTGGAATGGGATTCAGACAACGATGATGCCACTACTGCTCCTGCCACTGAAGTTAGTGTTCAGAAAAAGTTCCATAAATACATTTCGAGGATACTTGGATTTCATCCTTACAAGGGGATTATCTTTTTGCACATATCAGACACAAGAGTAGTGGCCTACCATCTTAAGAACTCCAAGGTTGAGGATTTGGGGTGCTTACCCGTAGATGGCGATGATTGGATACAATCGTCCTGTGTATACACGCCTTGCTGGATAGAGAGCTGCTTGAGAGCAAATAGTGTAGAACCCAATAGTGAGCTCTAGAATGTATTTACGTTGGATTCCTTAACATCCATATGCAAGCATATTAAAACATAATCTCTATTCCTGAGTGGAGCTTTACAGGATGGAAGCGAGTGGCGCGGCACAATTGGAGGCGGTCCATGCAGCGGATTGGGTCTCTGCAGAAGCAGGCTCGATGACCTCTGGAGAGGCACCGAAAGCATCGATCCCTAAGCCAAGCATCGATCCCTGATGTTTCTCAACATCACGACTCTCATTGCTCGTTGACATCCCTACTATCTTGTTAACAGTATGCATCGTGACCAATTTTGTACGGCTACTCAGCTTTGGGATACATAGTGTTTGGTTCTGGCATTGTAGCCGTTGAATTCTAGTACCATATTCTATTGTAGTTGGCTTGTTGCATTAAACAAAATGGCATTATTTGGAAGCAAAATTTCAGATTGTTGGAAATAAAATTCCTTTTTCGTTGGAGCCAAACATGTGATTGCTAGAGTGAATTTGTTTTATGGAAACAAACAATAGTTGATTGAAGCAATATTGTGATGCTCATAACATGCAGTTTACTGAATCGCAAAAAAACCATGCAGTTTATTGGACACTTTTTTCGGTTATGTTGAAGCAAATTTTAATCAACATGGAAGCAAAATTACCCTGTCGATGGAAACATATTGAATTGCATAGTAATGCAAACGATTACACTAAAACAAATAATTTCCAGATCTAGTCAAAGTTGTACGATGTCCGGTGCTTGCCGCAGCATGTCTGGGCTCCTCGATGCGAAGTGATGGGGATTTGGAAAGCTCGCATCCCGGCAAAGATAAAAAAACGTTGGCAAGTGGCCAAGAACCGAATTCCAAGTGAGGACCAAGTGCTCAATTGGCATGGCCTGGGTGATGGCAAATGTGTTTGCCGTGGTGAAGATAAAGATAGCGAATTAGCGATCATATATTGTTTCGTGTATTGTCACAAGATTAGCGTGGAGTGCCATTGGGCCTCGGGTTGGTTGTGGAATTCTGCTGGGTTTGCTTAGTTACATGGGTCGGGTTTGCAACATTGGCTTGGACGATGAGGACTGTTCCTAATAAAGCAAGCGCTTATCCTGGCTGACCTTATTTATAAAATTGTGGTGCTTTTGCAGCTCTTCTTTTCTTTTGCTAGTAAAAGAGCTTTATTGATAATTAACCAGGCATACAATCATGATACAACGTATCCGTTAGGAATACTGGAATGCAATTAAGCCATAAGCATCTCCTCCTAACATTTGTCGCCTGCTTCGCACATAAGTGAGCCGCCTCATTAGCGTCTCTTCGTACGAAAATTAGCCTAAAACTCTCAAATTGTGCACTCAGTTCTTTGATCTCATGAAGAACTCCAACGATCTCAGCATGATCAAAATCTTGTGTCTCCCACAGCTTTATGATTGCTTGAGCGTCGCTCTTGACGACAACTCTACGGAAGCCTCTCTCGAGGGCCATTCGGACCCCATCCCGAATCGCCTCAGCTTCCATTGCCATCGAGCTTGCTGCAAACTCATACCAAAGGGCCTGTGCACGTATGAGATTGCCAAAACTATCACGGATCACCAGCCCGGAAGACCCTTGATTGGTATTCTCATCAAAGGAGGCATCAACATTCACCTTGATCACTCCATTTTCAAGTGATGACCATTTAGCTTTCACCTTTGGCGCCTTAAATATGGTTCCTTTTCCTGCCATAACCAAATTCATCATTGTATCAGTAACCCATTTGACAGATTGCGCTACGGTACGTTCAGCCTCCCTATGTCTTCTTGCATTTCGCTCAGTCCATATTGCCCACGCACCACAACAAATAACGCAAGCATCTGCTTGAGAAACCTTGGTTCCATCAACAAGATCAAGTGTCCACGACTGCGGATGAAGTTTGAGAATTTTAATGCCAGTTAGAATTTTAATCTCGTCCCAAAAACTCCGAGCCCAAGTGCAACAAAAAATTGCATGCATCGAAGTTTCCGGCTGCCCACAACTTTCACAGAAGTCAATTTCCTTCATATGTCTTCGCTTCAGCACCGCGCGACACGGAATGAAATCATGACAAATACGCCACCAGAAATTCCTAACCTTTGGAGGAACTTGAAGTCGCCACATTTTCTTCCATGCATTTGCTTGACTGCTGCTGGAACCCGGCTGGACTATTTGATGGCATTTAGCTACTAGCTCTCTGTATGCTGATCTTACTATGAAATTCCCATGCTTTTCAAAGTGCCACGCCCATGAGTCCTCGGTGAAGCGACCGAGGGGGATCCTGCAGATTGCACTCACATCAGGTTCAACAAAATGCAATTTTATCATATTGATATCCCATTTTCCAGTGTCTTCATCTAGCAGATCTTGTACTATGTTCACGGCTGCACCTGGGAGCTTCACAATAGGTTTTAAACCATAATTAGATGGAATCCATGGATCATCCCAAGGCCGAATAGAAGAGCCATCTCCAACCCTCTTCACCAACCCCAGTTTTAGTACCTCTCTACCATGGAGTATTGCCCTCCAAATGTGTGATGACTCTCTCTTGTTCTTGGCTAACATAAAGTCATGATCATGAAAATACTTGCCCTTAAGAACTCTAGCACACAACGATTTTGGTGTGGTAATTAACCTCCAGCCCTGTTTTGCAGCTCTTCCTAGTCCTCGTTCGTGCACGTAACAACCGGCGGCGCACGGATGTGATGCTACTGTAGAAGGCCATTCTAAATGGAGTGGTGCGCCTTGGTGGAGGGAAGCTGGATGGCACACTCTATTTGCTCTAGAGTAGTTTACTTACTACTAGTAATTTGACTTGAACTTGAATTGAAACAAAGATTGAGTAAGAAACCGCATCCGCACGACCTCGTGTGTCTCTGTCCGTACAAACGCACGAGCATGGTACCGCACACACACCACACACACACGCACTCCTTTAGTCGTGTCCCTTGCGTCCCTCTCGCGGGGCGCGCCGGGGAACCCTAGCCTCCACCCCGCGCCCACCTCCTACACCACCCCCTCCCCTCGCCGCCTCCAGAAGGCGCCGCCGGGAGAAGCCTGGTGCGCGTCGGCAGCGGCGGCACCCCTCTTCTCCTCCCGGCATGCGGCTGTAGCGCGAGACGCGGCGACGTGGCGGAGTCTTGGTGCTGATGCGGCGAGGGCGCGTCGGGGGGCGCGAGCACGGATCCATCGCGGATCTGTTCCAGCGGGCGCGGTCTAGGCCCTCCCTGCTCGGCCAACGGGTCTCGGTGGGAGGACTTCTCCTTGCTGTGATGTGGCAGCGGCAGCCTGGGTCATCCAGATTCTGGCAGGGATTGCGCAGGCCCGTGCACGAGAGATGGAGGTTTTCAAACAGACCTGGGTGAAAACCTGCTATTGGCTATTGCCAAGGCCGGCGATGGTGACGCTGTCTGCGTCGTTCCCTTCCTGAAGGCATCGCCATGGAGAAGTTCAAGGCCACTCTCTGCTACCTCTGAGGGAAATCCTAGATCAATAGATGGATGATGGAGGCTCTCTGGTGTCGTTTCCTCCTTGGGGCGTCATTCTTGGATGTGCACACAGGCTCGAGGGACCGGAGGATGGCGTCTTTGGTGGAGCAGTGCTTCATTTTACACATTGATGGTGGCGGATCTCGGCGGCGTGGCGCTGTGGAGACTCGGCGTCTGATGCGTGGAGATGGATTCGCGCAGGAGGAGGAAGCTGCCTGGTGTCATGGTGGCGTTGATGACAGAGAGGCCTAGCAAGGTCGGTGCATCAGTTTGGCTCTGAGGATGGACCGATGGAAGATGGAGGTGTGTAACATCCCAAATTTTTAATTTGGAATGTTATACATAGGTCATCACATGCATATCATATTTCATTTGCATGTTGTTTTTGATCTTAGAAATTCTAAGCAACTCAAGGACCCACGGAGAGAGTTGGAGATTTTGTTTATTTTCATATTTGAATTTTTCTCAAATTTGAAAAGAGGATCATTTTGGTTTTAATTATTTTCTCTCCAAAATATTTCCAATATTAAAATAAAAAAGAGGAGATAAAATGACTTCTCCAAAATAAAAGAAATATTGGAGGAAAAATATCAAAATCCAATAAATAATTCTATTTGGGTTTTATTGTTATTTTATTTGAATTGAAAAATATGCATTTTTCAAAATTGCATTTTTAGGCCAAGAAAATGTTCACTTTGTTCTAAATATTTTATTCAGACAGTAAAAATTGTTTTTTCCATTTTTAGATTACTTATTTATTTATTTAGGATTTTTCCTTTTCGGCGGAACTTGTTTAAAAAAACGCGTCGCCCGACTGGACCAAAGGCCCAGCCGAGCGGGCCGAAGCCCTGCGCGCCCCCGCCTCCCGCTCCGGCTCGGGAGCGAACTCCCGACCGCCGCTGCTGCCATGGACGCCGTGTCCGTCCTGGACACGCGCCGCCGCCCCCTCCCCCAAGTCGGACCACCCCCCCTCGAGGCCTTTAAATACCCCG